>NC_048221.1:102974453-103086816 GCF_002007445.2 Ailuropoda melanoleuca
TAAGTAGTATATTATGTTCTTTCAAAATCATTTATTATAATACAGTTGAGGTGATGAGCCTCTAATATTTATCCACAATGGTTATTTTACCTTTGTCTTATTCTAATGAATATATTTGAGATTTCAATAAACAGTTTTGGTTATTCAGATTGTATTTCCAAATCTGATACACAACTAGTTCTAGCTTCTATGATTGGGAGGCTACAAGCCAGCACTGTTCTAGACATGAGAGGAAAATAATCAATCTTCAATACTAACGCCCTGCCTTTATTTGTTGATGTAATCATTAGCCCTGTGGCACTTACATCCTGTATTGAGCTCAAAATGTAATTTAAAAAATCATTTACAATTGTTTTACTAAAGAAAATATTGAAGGACATAAATACAATGGTAATTGGGTTCTTTCAATTCTTGTACATATATTATCTCATTTATTCTTCATAGCAGCACTATGAAGTAGGATATTAGCATCTTCTTCATTTATAAATAATGAAGTGAGCTACAGAGATATTAAAGGACTAACTTCAAATAATGCTATATATAGTGGAGTCAGGTTTCAAAAATGTCTTAACTATTACTGCACATTTGAGCCACATTGAAAAACTAAAAATGTGTGCATGCTTAGATAAAAATAATCAGAAAAATATATGGCAAGTGTGAAAAAATCCTTCTTGATTCTCCTATTCCTTTTATTCTTCCTCACGTTAAACCACATATACTAATATTTAGTCCTCTAAATATTTCATGGTGTAATATTATGCAAAATATACACAAATTAGAATATTTTATGTCTTTTCCCTTTCATATAAATTGAATCATGCCTAACATATTGATCTTTTATCACATAAATATTACAAAAATCACGAAGATATTTCTCACACTTTTAACTGACATATAGACTTCAATTGTGTAGATTCATTATAATTTATTTATGGATATGGGCTTAAACTTCTCAAAAATTCTAAAATGTTTTAAAGCATCTAGAAATGATTTTTATAGCTCAGTTAATGCCATTTTTACATGTGCAGCTAATATCCCAAGGCAATAGGAAAAATCTTATGATATAGAAAAATAGAAGGGAGCTATAAATAAAGCTTGCTAAGGAATAAAAAAGCTCTGAACATATGACTGAAAAGAGTGGGTTATAAAATCCAGGGAAATGGTGCCTAGGGTTTTAACGATTGAATAGGTATGGAGCCTTGGGCCCATGCCTGGTGGGTTCATTGAAACAGGATCATGTACGAAGTCACAATCTTTGAGAAATAAAGAAGGAATTTATGCTCGACAAGAAAATAATATGGCTTAGTGAACTAAGTTATCCTTGATTCCTGGTGAACAAAATACCAGAATAATATTTGTTGAGATTTTTGTACTCATAATCTGGTACTTATAAACAGTTAAGGTATGAATTTATACAACATGTTCCAGGATTCTCCAAGTGATGCATTTAGGTAACATTAACTGTGTTAATAGTTTGAGGTACTTAGAATAACGCCAAGTAACTAATAAATGCTGCTAAATAACATACACATACATATATACACACATACATGAATAAATGTACGTACATATATTCATATTCACATAAGTACTGTGGAGAGAAGGAAACATTTATCCTTTCTAGAGAACATAGCCATCTAAGAGTTTCAGTTCATCAAAATGTAACAATTATAAATTCACATGCATCTACTTAAAAAACATGGAGCAAAATGACATTTTAATTAATTAGTGATGAATTTGCCTTCATAATGAAAAATATTTTTAACAAAATTTCTTAGTAACCAATAGATCTGGTCATTCAGAAAGCTAATAAGTATATGGGGAATTTGGAGAACACAATTAGCAAACTTAATCCAACAAAAAGTGAATAATAATCTCCGTAATAAAAGACAGTACTAAAAACAAACTACAGTTGACCCTTGAGTAGCACACGTTTGAACTGCATAGGTCCACTTTTATGTGGGTTTTTTACAATACAGTATTATAAATGTATTTTATTTTCCTTATGATTTTCTTATTGATATTTCAGCTTACTTCATTTAAAAATACAGTATATAATAACATATAGACTATGTGTTTATCAGTGTGTTATTGGTAAGTCTTCTAGTCAACAATAGAGTATTAGTAATTAAGTTTGGGGAAAGTCAAAAGTTACACGTGGATTTTCAACTACACAGGGTGTTGACCCCCCTAACTCCCATATTGTTCAAAGGTGAACTGTATGTAATAGGCTGCAGAACAATTCTTAATGGATTTCTAAAAATTCAGCATTATAGTAGTCCCCTCCTTATCCACAGTTCTGCTTTCTGAAGTCCAGAAACACATGATCCTCTTTCTGATGAATGGTCAGATCAATAGTGGCTTAATGTTACATCACGAGTCCTACATCATTCACCTCACGTCATCTCAGCATGAAGGCATCATCTCACATCATCACAAGAAGGGTTAGTAAAGTGTAATGTGATATTTTGAGAGAGAGGCCACATTCACATAAACTTTTATTACAGTATATTGTCACAATTGTTCTATTTTATTATTATTATTGCTGTTCTCTTACTGTGCCTAATTTATAAATTAAACTTCATCATAAGTATGTATGTAGAGAAAAAAAAACATGGCATATGTAGAGTTCAGTACTATCCATGCTTTATTTATTCATTTTGTTTTGTTTTTTAGTATTTACTATGTGCTAGAGACTATATTTTATACTATTGATTCATTAGCCCCTTTAATTTTTCATCAAGTACATTTTAGGCCATATATATTTTAAACCTAGGGAATTTAAGATACAGATGCCTAATCTAGTAAGCATCCTTCATCAAGTTAATAAATATATTCTATTTCTAGTTTTCTCATTTGAATTATGTTAATTAAAATGAGTTTAAGCATATTCCTTTTCGTTGTATTCTGTTAAGATATAACATTACAGGGGCGCCTGGGTGGCACAGCGGTTAAGCGTCTGCCTTCGGCTCAGGGCGTGATCCCGGCGTTGTGGGATCGAGCCCCACATCGGGCTCCTCTGCTGTGAGCCTGCTTCTTCCTCTCCCACTCTCCCTGTTCCCTCTCTCGCTGGCTGTCTCTATCTCTGTCAAATAAATAAATAAAATCTTAAAAAAAAAAAAAAGATAGAACATTACAATTATGGATGTTCTAATACTGAACTATCCTTGGTTCCTCGGGATAAATGCAACTAGATCATGATACATTAACCTTTTAACAAATTTATGTTTAAGTTTGATAATATTTTAATTAATGAAATTGATTTGTAGTTTCCTTTTTTGACATTTTTTTCTTCTGTTCACCTTTAGAATGAACTGTGAGAGTTTCATATTTTAGTATCTGGAATACATTTTGTATAAAATGAAAATTACTTGAAATCTAAATTTTCATCAGAATTCTTCCCAAAATTAGTTTAAAATTAGTGTCATCTTTTTCAATCATCAATTGATTTATTCTTGGTTTTCCAGTGTACTAGACATTATTGGCCTATATTTACCTGCCAAAGCACTAAATTTACTAGTTTTTCAAATATATTGAGCTCATTTCTCATCTACACATCTGCAGCTATATTCCTTTTTTCTATTTTATTTTTCTATTTTTTTTTATTTTTTAGTTTTTCCTCACTTATTCAGCAAATATTCACTAATGTCTGTTATGTGTCTGGAATTGATCAAGAACCAAAGTTTCTCGTTCTCAAAACTTTTACTTTCCAGAGGAGTAGAAGGATAAAGCGCTAAACTAATAAAAATATATCAGTACCGTTATACCAGAGAGTTACAAGTCCTGTCATAGAAAAAAATTATGTGATGAAGAGTGATGGATCATGGGCAAGTGGTAGTTCAGGGAAGGCCTCTTGGAGATGGAGACAAATGACACCTAACTAACATAGGAGATAGTATTATTTTCAGGAGTTCCAAAGCCTGAGGCAGGAGAGAATTTTCACTATTCAAAGGAGTAGGCTAATGCTGTAGGAGCTTAGTGAGGAAAAGAAGGAAATGAGAAATGAGCAGAAGCCAGATCATCTGGGGTACTGTAAGTCATCATAGGTTGTTGGCAATTCATTAAAAAGTTAATCAAGGATCACTAGAGGATTTTAACCAAAAGAGTAAAAAAAAAAAATTATGTCTATCATCTTGCTTTGTGTACATATTGCTTCCCCAAAGCACAGCATTTTATCTGTTCCTATTTACAGTTTGCTTGCTCTGTGTCACTCTTTCTGTACTTACTATATTCTTGGCATAAAATATTCTTATAGATACAAAACCATGTCTGCATTTTCCCCTAAAAATTAAGGCTCACATTTACTTTTAATAAATAGTAGTCTCAGATGTGTTGAATATATCTTCACATCTATGTCAAAATTTACTAATTTTAGGGTGGGGGATTGGGATAGGCTGGTGATGGGTATTAAGGAGGGCACGTATTGCATGGTGCACTGGGTGTTATATGCATAATGAATCATGGAACATTGCATCAAAAAATCGGGATGTACTGTATGGTGACTAATATAACAAAATAAAATTACTTTTAAAAAATTTACTAATTTTAATGAGAAAAATAGGATATAGCTCTGGTTCTTTTCTTAATATGTGCTCTATAAACTGTTCTGTGATACATTCTAAGAGCTTACAAATATATTTATTTAACATTCTCAATATCCATACCAAGAGATGTGGAGGGAAAATAACAGAAAGTAGAATATTATAAAAACAAAACAATATAATTTATTAAATTAAAGTATTCCATGATTTTATGTCCATGGTTTTCTAATTCAATTAATTGTGCATTACAAGAGTAAAAATCCCCATAGAGGGATGCCTGGGTGGGTCAGTTGGTTGGGTGTCTGCCCTCAGTGCAGGTCATGATCCCAGGGTCCTAGGATCAGGTCCCACGTTGGGCTCCTTGCTCAGCAGGGAGCCTGCTTCTCCCTCTGCCTGCCACTCCCCCTGCTTGTGTGCATTCTCTCTCTCTCTGACAAATAAATAAAATCTTTTAAAAAAATCCCCCCAAAAAAATTCCAGCAAAGAAGTAATTAATTCAATATGTACAGGTCTTAACACCAGTAACCTTACTCAATGTAGGCTCCCTTCCTAAGGGAGCATTACTAGCATTGTGATAGATCATACCAAAATACTGAAATTCAATCTTGAAAAGAATTAACTCTCACTGTTGCCATACAGAGGAATTGGTTAACATACTGGAACAAGTGACAACTAAGAGTCTGCCTTTGTACTACAAGGGTATATTATATTATTTTGACTGAGATGAACAAGTTAGTTTTGCCATGGCCTGATATTATTGCTAGTTCACTAATATCAAGCCTAGTAGCTAATGCCTATTTGATTAACAGAAACTGTATGTTCAATTCTACTAGGCATTGGAGAAGATCTGTAACAAACATGAATCCTATCTGTTGGGGATACAGATGTAAGTGATAAATAGTCCTGTCCTCTGAGAAGGCCACAGTCCATTAACTGATATAGTCATTTTAAGAACGAATGGAGAGCAGCAGGGTTTTGTAGTGGCTGAGTGAACAAACTGGGTAAAAGTGCCAAAAACAAGCATTTAAACTTAGAAATTGACCAAAAAGCATACACAAATTGAGAATAAATTTATTTACAAAAATCTATGGAATCTTGATGAGGAGAGTGAAAATATGTGACAATTTGGCTTGGAAATACTCCATTATTTTTCCTTCTAGCTCTATGGCATAGAATTTCTGCTACGTTGGATCATGCTGGGAGGTCTACCAGCCTCTTCCATAGGAGACATCATGGTATAAAAGGTCTTATGCCTGAAAACATTGTTGAAAATCATAGTGATCTTAGTGACAATCAGGGAAGGTCATCATCACAGTCAGCTGTGGACTTCAGTACTCATTCAGGCAAGCAATAGATCAGCCGTATGTTCAACAAGAACTTCTGGAAAGGATAATATTCAAAGAGGGCCCAGTTAAAATCCCAGTTATCTCTGGTGTTCTCAAAGTAGATTGGTCCCTTGGGGCGCCTGGGGTGGCTCAGTGAGTTGGACGTCTGCCTTCAGCTCTGGTCATGTTCTCTTGGTCCTGGAGACCTCTGGGTCCTGGGATCAAGCCCCACGTTGTCAGACTTCCTGCTCAGCAGGGAATCTGCTTCTCTCTCTCTCCCTCTGCTCCTTCCCACCACTTGCTTGCTCGCTCGCTCTCTCTTTCATGCACGTGTGCGCACATGCGCAAAAATAAATAAAATCTAAAAAAAAAAAAAGATGAAGAGAAGATTGGTCCCTAATGAACTAATTTTTTCTTGGCTAAATAAGAGAAATTGTGAATATAAAAATTAAAAGCCAGGACAAATTTGTATACTGACTAAACTTTGAATGCAGTCCTTAATCTACAAACAGATCCATTGGCAGGGAGTGGAAGCCTTACTGGCTCATTGTGTTTAGGACAGATTGACCAGCCACTGGTTGCCATTAAGTTAATATGATCCAACAGCACTTCATAGGGATCCAAGCTTAAAAATAAAAACAGTAATTAAAAGAAAATCTTAATAGAGATATTAGAGTCCACACTTAATAGGGAAGACAGTCTTTGCAGAATTGGTAGATGCAAGTGACTACACACACACACACACACACACCACCACCACCACCACCACCACCAGCAACAACACTATAGTTCTGGAGGGTTCAAAATCTTTTTTTATATAGCATATTATCTAACATGTCTAATTGTCAACAACAACAAAAATTATGAGACATGAAAAAAGAAAGAGAGAGAGAGAGAGGACCATATACAAGGAAAGAAAAAAAAAAAAAAACAGGGGCGCCTGGGTGGCTTAGTCATTAAGTGTCTGCCTTTGGCTCAGGGCGTGATCCCGGCATTATGGGATCGAGCCCCACATCAGGCTCCTCTGCTATGAGCCTGCTTCTTCCTCTCCCACTCCCCCTGCTTGTGTTCCCTCTTTTGCTGGCTGTCTCTCTCTGTCAAAAAAATAAATAAAATCTTAAAAAAAAAACAGTCAACAGAAACTGCCTCTGTGAGGGGTACCTGGGTGGCTCAGGCCCTTAAGTGTCTGCTTTTGGCTCAGGTCATGATCCCAGTGTAGGGACAGGGAGCCTGCTTCTCCCTCTCCCTCTGCCTGCTGCTCCCCCTGCTTGTACTCGCTCTCTCTCTCTCTGTCAAATAAATAATACTTGGAAATAAGAAATAATTTGAATATATTTTCAAACTGCCTTCTGCTCCCCTATGTGTCTAACGAGGAATCAGGTGTTAATCTTATTGTTTGTTCCTTCTATGTGATAAATCATTATTAACTTTCTTCATTCACGTGTTTCTCTTTGTCTGGCTTTCAAAAGTTTAACTACGATGTGTCTGTGGATGATTATCTGAGAATGACAATGTGGGGAAGGATATTGCAGGTATGAGGGGGAAGGATATTGCAGGTATGAGGAGGAAAGAAATTGGCATCTAGGAAAATAGGAGAGTGATTGAATTAAGGAATGGTATTATTATTATTATTATTATTTTATTATTATCACAGTGGACATTAAAGACAAATTTGAGGTTAATGAGACCAATCAATATAGTTGAGTGTCTTATCTACTCATTCGGAGGTATGGATTCTGGGCCAGAGTGAGCAGAAACTCAAGTGTGAGCTGAGTTTTTTTCCAGGGTTGTTAGGGTTAAGATTTTGTCAAATACAGTGAGGAAAAGAAGGAGCAAAACTGAAAAGTATAGGAGAGAGATTACAGTTGTTGACCACAGAATGTAAACTGGGTGTGGTGGGACTTGAGGGCATAAATGTGATGATAGAGAAAATTTGGGGTGTGCAGGTGGCTCAGTTCTTCACACATCCGACTCTTGGTTTCAGCTCAGGTCATGATCTCAGGGTCCTGAGATTGAGCCCTGTGTAGGGCTCTGCACTCAGCATGAGATGTGATTGTAATTCTCTCTCCCTCTCCCTCTGCCCCTCGCACTCGTACTCACTCTCTCTCTCTCAAAATAAATAATAAATCTTAAAAAAAAAAAAAAGAAAATTTGCTCAGGTTAATGAGGTGTGGGCCATTGGGTCAGAATATCAGTGGGAGAAAGAAAAAAGGTGATAATCACAGGATGAGACAACTGAGTCATAGCTATTCGTCATATCACATCTGGGGGCTTTTCTATTGTAAATTATGTGAGCTAGCGTGAAGGGCATCATCTTTGTAGGAGAAGAGGCCAGTGCACTAAGAAGCCAGGTTGTTGGAAATTTAATCTACATACAGATTAAAATCATCCATGAGTGCAATATAAGTGTTGGGAAGAGGATGACAAGACTTGAGATAATTAACAAAAAAAAAGAAAGAAAGAAAGAAAAAAAAAACAGAAAAAAACAAAAACAAAGGGAAGTGACTGCAGCTATTAGATGGCCATGTTTTTAGTAACCTGTTAATAAATTCAGTAAATTAAAAAAGACAATTATGTCATCTGGCATCTTTCATAACTACTTGAACTAGTTGAAGGGAGGTAACCTATCAATGCTCTCTTGTGTATCCACATTCCATACTCCTTTCTGATAATTATAGTCTCGCTTTTTAAAACCTTCTGTAATAATAACATTTACTCTAGCAGAAAATTACATTAGGAATATTAGTTAATGTGAATAATTAATAATTCCTAAAAATGAAAACAAGGTAAAGATAACACTAACAGTGCTAACAAAACCCCCATGGCGTANGAAAAAATATGAACAATTGTCATCACTAGGGACAATAACTGAAAAAAAAAATAGAGTAATTTAAGAATCTTCCAATAGTTTGTATTCATCTTTCTTGACAAAACCCTCTGCCTTCATTTGCTCAATTATAGAGTCAATGTCTTAAATTTGATTGAAACTTGAAGCTATTTTTTTTACCCAGTATAGTAAGCCTCAAGTTTTAACATCTCAGAAATATTATTTGAGAAATCTCATTGACATAGTCTTAAATATCCTCAAACTAATAAAAATGAAAATATATATACTTTGTGATTTTAATCCCAGAAAGAGTTCTATGGCATACATGGAGGTATAGTTTTATATATATATATATATATATATATATAAAACTATACCTCCATGTATGCCATAGAACTCTTTCTGGGATTAAAATCACAAAGTATATATATTTTCATTTTTATTAGTTTGAGGATATTTAAGACTATGTCAATGAGATTTCTCAAATAATATTTCTGAGATGTTAAAACTTGAGGCTTACTATACTGGGTAAAAAAAATAGCTTCAAGTTTCAATCAAATTTAAGACATTGACTCTATAATTGAGCAAATGAAGGCAGAGGGTTTTGTCAAGAAAGATGAATACAAACTATTGGAAGATTCTTAAATTACTCTATTTTTTTTTTCAGTTATTGTCCCTAGTGATGACAATTGTTCATATTTTTTCACCAGGAAAGTACAAACTAAAATTGTATATTGCTAAATATAGGAAACTGACCTCCTCATTTAATTTGACAATCCATTTGTAATGAAAGATCTAAAAGCAAAATGCAAATGTTAATTGGAATACAAATGAAGCTGTGTAATATTATTACTCCAGTTATATTTTAATTATACATGGATTGACGACTGGGCCTTTGGACATTGTAATGAAGCTCAATATTATTGAAATATAATTCACATTATGGACTCCCCCAAGGTACATTTCTCACCAATTCTAAAAACGCATTTCCAGTGGAATCCAAGTGATGAGACTGAATTAATTGAGAGCATGATTTTTCTTTGTATACAAGTGAGTCATTGTATTCTGTCCCCCTAGCAAAAAGGTATGTTTTCTGAAACATTAATTGTCCTGTAATTGGGAAAAAAAATCATTTTTATAAATTCTACATGTTTGCTTTTATGAACCCTCTCTAAAATACAACTTTGAGGTTCTGTTCTTGAAATTTTGTTTTATTTAACCTTATGATCAGTCCCTTATTATTATTGGAATACATAACTAGCATATTAGCATGTTGATAACTTTTTCCTCTTCAGTGTTGCTTTGCTCAAACTAAGAAGACAATTAAGTTATCAGAAATTTGCTTTAAATTTATTGTGATTTGGATATGTAAACCAGTTATTTAAAAGTGATCTGTGTAGAGATACTTGGCTGGCTCAGTCAGTAGAGCATGTGACTCTTGATCTCAGGGTTGTGAGTTCAAGCCCCACATTGGACATAGAGCTTACTTAAAAAAAAAAAAGAATCTATAAAAGTAATCGATAAAATATTTTAAATGGTCCCTTTAAAAATCTGCCGTATTTCCACTAATGAAAAATGAATGGTATTAACTTATACCCATTAAATTATTTTCTACAGTCTTGGCAATAGCCTTATAGAGTAGATAGTATTGGTGTCCCCAAAAAACAGATGAAGAAAATGATGTTTAGATAATTAAATACATTGTCTAAAGTCACAAAATAAGTAGATGGAGGAGACAAACTTCAAACCCAGGTCCGACTGACTTTGAAACTATAGCTTTGAAGAAAAATGACCCTATCAATAGCAGTATTCCTATGGAATTAAAAATCTTAGTTTCAATGCATGCTGGCAGAGTAGCCAAAATAAAACAATGATGCAACTCATAAAAATTTGATAGCAAAGTAAAGATGCATGTTAATGATTACATAAAACAGGAGACAATGCTGTCTGTTCCCAGAGGAGCTGGTGTGAAATAGTCTCAACACTACATTTAGTATGAAAACATGAAGTGAAAATTCACAGTCAAGAAAGACACCCTCTACCCCCACCCTCCATGTGGCACTAACAGGGGGAAAAGGGAGTGTTCTCCATCACAGTCACAAAGCTCTAATCTCCAAAGTAAATGGTTTAGCAGAGCCTAGTCCAAGAGCTCAGAGGAAAGGGTGTTCGTCACACTCCAGCAGTTTCTAGGTTTCTTGTCTCATCAACAGGGATGGAGGAAACGATAAAAGAAGATACAGTTGTGAAAGTCATAGGCCAAAGACATACACCCACTAAAAGCTTGTGATTGTGTTAGAACATCATAAAATGCTACTGCTTCCTCATACCTTACCACCACACTCTAATATAATAGCGGATTGCAGATGAAAGAATTACGTATACAAGACACAGACTCTCTCTGAGGAATATTTCGGAAACTCAAAATGAGAAGAGATGAAAACAAGGGCACTAGAGAATATTCTATTCTCTGGCAACTATAATATAAAATACAACAAATATAAAACAAAGCCAAGTACTAGTCGAAATAACAGGTCCTGTTTCTTGATATGGCATGCCTGGCTTTCAACAACAAATTACAGAGCACACCAAAGTCAAAAATCAAACTATCTGAGAAGGCAAAACGTGTATCGGAACCAACTCAGATATGACACAGATGATGAAATCATCAGAGCAGGATATGGAAATAATGATGCATATGCTCAGGACTCTTAACAGAAAAAGTAGATTATATACACAGATAGGTAATATAAGGAGAGAAATTGAAATTCTATGAAAGCCTGAACAGGAAATGCTAGGAATCAGAAATCCTGCGATAGAAATAAAGAATGCCTTTGATGGGCTTCACAGGAAACCTGATACAAAAAGAGAAAGAATCAGAAGCAGGTACTTAAATAGAAACCTACAAAAAATTAAAAAAATTAAAAAACAGTGAATTGAGGGTAGGTAATTAGTAGCTTCTGATCTGAAATTAAAAGACAAAAAAGTGGAAAAAAACAGAACAGAACATCAAAGAACTGTAGGAAAATTTCAAAAGCTGTGATTAAAATACCAAAAGGATAAGAGAGAACAAATTAGAAGAAATATTTGGAATAATAATGGCTAAGAATTTTTCAAAATTATTGACATATCACAGACCAAAGATCTATGAAGCTCAGAAAATATCAATTTGAATACCCCATAAATCTATATTTAGGAATAGCACATTCAAACTCCAAAATATCAAAGACAAGGAGAAAATCTTGAAAGAATTTGTGGAAGGACAAAATCACCTTATCTAGAAAGAAACAAGAATAAGAATGATAGGTGACTTCTTCTTGGAAACCGTGCAAACAAGAAAGAAGTAGAATTAAATATTTAAGATGATGAAAGAAAAATAAAAAGCCTTCAGTCTAGAATTCTATATTCAGTGATTATTTTTCAAAAGTTAAGGAAAAATAAAGGTTGTTGTTTTTTTTCAGACAAATAAAACTGAGGGAATTCATCATTAGAGGATCTTCACTGCAAAAGTATTAAATGATATTCTTTATATTGAAAAAATATATATATAAGTCAGAATCTTAGATATACATAAAGAAAATCAGAAAAGGAATAAATAAAGGCAAATAACTTTATATTTATTCTTAATCGATCTAAAAGATAGCTGTGGAAAATAATACTATAATGGGTGATTATAGCCTTTGGATAAATGAAGTAACCATACTTTCATAGGGATGGAAGGATGGATTTGGGGGAAAAAATTGTTACAAGGTATCTGCACCACACACAAAGCAAAATATTGTTATTTTAAAGTTTTATTAGATTAGTTGAAAATGTGTATTGTAAACTCTAGGGAAAGTGCTACTTGTTGAAATATTATAATTGACATACAAAGAGAATAATGTAGGAAAGACATTAAGATTCGAAACCTGCGGCCAAGAAAGAATTCTTGAGACATCTTTTGTGCAAAAAGGTGGTTTTATTAAAGCATGGGGACAGGACCTATGGACAGAAAGAGCTGTACTGGGATCATTAAGGAGTGGCCCAGTATATACTTTCAAGTTGGGAGGGGGTTAGGGATAGGGTAAGTCTCTAAGGAATTTTGGAAGCAAGGTTTCCAGTACCTTGAGAGGGCTAACTACTGTTGGGAAAAGGTCATTTATTAATTTCTAAAAAATCCTTGGTCATGAGACCCTTCAGATGTATGTTGGTGGGCCATATGCTTGGGGATGATTGCCAACATGTATCTTGGGAGAGGGATAGAGATATAGGAAGGTTCCAAAAGAATTTTTATATGTTAAAGTAGACTTACAGGGTCCTGGTCCAGTGGGGGCAGGAGGTGGTGTCAGGCTAAGATTGCCTTTTGCCCTTAGCAAAGTGTCAACATCCAGACAGTTGAGTTCCTAGAGTAATGTCACTCTGCCTTGTCAATGCACTTTAGGTAGTAAGGAAATTAGTGATTTTTCTTCTTTTATTTCCCACATCAGAGAAGACATAAAATAGAAATATATTAGATGCTCAATGAAAATCGAGAAGATGGGGTGGGAGGGGGGGAGAAGGCTCTGGCAAAGAATAAAAATGTTACAAACATGATTGACAACAATCCAAATATATCCATAATCACTCTAACAGTGAATTGTTCTAAGTGTGTCAATTAAAAATAGAGATAGTCAAAGTGGGATTAAAAAACACACAAGAATATGTTGCCTACAAGAAACCCACACTAAATATAAAGACAAGATAAGTCAAAAGCAAAGAGTGGAGAAAGATAAACCATGCTAACATTAATCAAAAGAAAGCTGGAGTAGATATATTGATTTCAGAGAAAGCCGACTTCTGAAAAAGGGAAATTGCCAAAATGAAAGATACTGCATAATAATAAAGTAGTCAGTTATTTAAGAATATATAATAATCTTAAATATGTATGAACTGAACAACAGAGAATCAAAATATGTCAGGCAAAAAATGATAGAACTGAAAGAAGTAATAGAAAAATCCACTATGATATTTAGTTGGAGACTTCAATGTCACCTCTGTCATTAATTCATAAATCAAGTGGGCAGAAAATCAGTATGGATAGAGTTGACCCAAACAACATTGCCCATCAACTCCATCTAATCTGTTTATTCATTCAGCAACAGCAAAACCCACATTCTTACCAAGCTTGGATGAAATATTCACCAAGATAGATAACATTTTTGAGATACACCCTAAAAATTATGAGAGAATAAAAATCATAGGAAGTACATTCTCAAACCCCAGTGGAATTAAAGTAGAAATAATAACAAAAATGTAGCTGGAAAATCCCCAAATATTTGGAAACTAAACACACTACTTCTTTTCTTTTCTTTTTTTTTTAAGATTTTATTTATTTATTTGATAGAGACAGGGAGAGAGGGAACACAAACAGGGGGAGTGGGAGAAGGAGAAGCAGGGTTCCTGCTGAGCAGGGAGCCTGATGCAGGACTTGATCCCAAGACCCTGAGATCATGACCTGAGCAGAAGGCAGACACTTAACGACTGAGCCACCCAGGTGCCCCCAAACACTCTACTTTTAAACAACACATAGATCAAAGCTATTCTATGTAATATAATATTCTGCAACATGGCATGAAGGAAAGTATTAAATAGAATTAGTAGTTATGACAGTTATATTTAGCTTCTTACTTTATTTGATTTATTCCTTAAGTGTGCATAATTAAGTTGCATTTATAACTCACAGGATTGGTATAAAACTTAAGAAAAGTAATGTAGGTAAAAATGCTTAATAAAATTAAAGTTGATACACATTTCCTGTAATTCAATATGAGATCTCCTATGAAGTAGGATATTTTTCTAGTCCTACAGTAATAATAGCTAATACATATAAAGTACTTTTTAAATGAAGTTCTATATCAGGAGTTCTACAAAAGATTTGCTGATGAAACCATTTTAATAATTTCTTACTGTGTAAAGTTCACTGGGTATTACATGAAGATAACATTTGAAGATGACTTTTAGTTAAGTAAAGAAACATAATTTGATGCTGGCTTTTGATTCTTGTGCTTTGTCCCCTGAAAATTGCTTTAGCTTTTTCTACTGTTATAATTTCTGTGCAGTGTGGAACACCTGAGTAGGACAATTTTCTACATGAAAATAATTTGTCTAAACTAGATAGAATATGGTTGTTAGAAAAATCCATCATCGGATTGTGTAGTGATTTTGTGTAGTGATTTTGTGTATTAATTTTGGACAGGGTCAGCTACGCCCTGAACTAGAACCAAAGAGTTCAATTTAGAGACTATGAACATTAGTGCATTAGTGTCCTGAGATAAAAAAAAAATCAGACTAAAATAATAAATTTAACTGATATGGCAGCAAAGTAACATCCCATTCATTCAAATATACTCAATATGTGATAGGCTAAGGTTTTTACTCTTATACAAAGGAAAGTATCATCTGCCAATGGTCATGATTATAAAATCCTCCGTATGAATTAGTTTCTGAAATGAGAAAAGGACTTGCCCGATTATAACACAAGTCTCAAGTCTCAGAGAAGATGTCTAGATCCTATTGGTAAATTACATCTAATTTTGTAAGTTTTTTTAATTCTCTGTGGATTCATAAATCATCCTTAAATAAACATATAATCTTCAAAACACAGTTTAGACAATGAAGCAGGCAGAAAACATGGAGAAGATTAGATGGGAAGAGAGTTTAACCCTAGAATAAGTGTGTACCCAATTTGCAGATAATTATGATAATGGGTTCTTTATTATTCTTATGTAGAAGAATTAACTCTGTCTCTCTGTCTTATACACACACGTGCACATACACACACACACATGCACACACTTTAACCCATTCTACTCAGAATATGCAGTGAAAATTGAGGAAGGTGAATGGGCTTACTGACTTATACTTTAATTTTGTCAGTTGATGAGAATTTCAGAGTCATAATGAGAAATGTTTAGAAAACACCATTATAAATAAAAGATAGACTTACATCAACATTAAAGTGGTTAATATAGACATAAAATCAAAGTTTACAAGGTATATCTAATCAGATACAAAAAAATCAAGAAATCACTTGGGAATATGGTAGTGAGTGGTCTGTTATAAAATGTAGAATCAAAATGGGTTTAATGTAACCACTTTTCCCATGTGACTCATGAAGTATTTCCAAAAGCTGTGGTCAAAAATACTGCCAAATAATATTTAAATTCCTTTTACAAAATATGTTGGGGTAGGTAATTAGATAACTCTGTTATTGAAAACTAGTAAAAATGCTTGATAATTTTTTGAAAAATTTTCAAACATCAAAGAGTAGACAACCTAGCAAGGAATTCAAAGGCCAAAGTATAAGGGAAAGTGAGAAACAAGGGTGAGTCCTGAAGCAGCTTTGGTTCTGAGGGCATTTGTTGATGTTGGAGGAAGAACTTAGCTTCTGATTCTTTCCAGGACAGGATAGCAAAAGTCAAAGCCTCCAGGCCATAGAAAATGGGAGATCTATTAGAGGACTTCCGTAGATCAAGCTGAGCTCATAAAGGACTGCACCTTTGGGTTAAAGCTGAACAAAATATAAGAACTCCATGTTCTTCAAGAAAAGTTGCCTTACCTCTAAGCACAGTATGAAGGAAAACTGAAGAAAAATTAACCACAAGTCAGGCCTCTAAAAGATTTGCCACCCAAGTATACTTCATGAGGAAAGAATTTTAAAAACTTCAACCATTAATATAAAATATTCTCTGAAAGTTAGTGTCTTGAGATGCATGGCAGAAACAAAAGAAAAGCCATCGAGAAGTTATGCCTCAAAATTATCCCCTCCCAAATATTGGTAGTACAATGAGAAATAACTTGCAAATTTCCGGGAACAAGGCCTTCCAAATGATACCCATCAAAAACAACTATTAAAAATGCAGGGAAGCAGAAATATACATGGCTTTTAATAGAATTATCAGATATAAATTCTGAAACAACTAAGATTTCTTTGTCTAAATAAGTAAATAGACAAATAAAAATTTCAGCAATGAGAAATATAAAAACTAGCAAAAATAAAGCTTTTAGACAAATGATATGCATGAAAAGTATAATGATATATATGTATCATCACATATGCATCACACACATATACTGGGAACAGATTATCCAAACCTAAAAATTAATTGGAAGAATGTTCACTAAACAGTCCAGAATGAAGGAAAAATACATAAATGAGAGAAAAATTTACAGAGATGGAAAAGAGCACATTTATTTATAATTCGAAGAGGAGAGGAGTGAGAAAAAGAAAAGAGTCAATATTTGAGGGAAAAATGGCTGAGCATTTCTGAGATAAGTCCCTAAAACCAAGATAAAATCTTGGACGTGAAGACCAATCAATCTCAAGGTATGAATAAAACCAAATTCTTATTTCAACAGTTCATAGGAGCAGCACAAAACCAAAACCAAAGAAAACCTTTTTAAAGTAGTAAAAAATAGATTCAGCTGCAATTTAGTTAAAACAGTGCTTTTCAAAGTTTAACTCACATAGCAATCATTCGGAGGATCTATTGACAAATTACTGTGCCCCCCCTCAGATTTTCTGATTCAGTCAGTATAGGCAAGTTTTACCATTTGCATTTCTAAGTTTCTCTCATGATGGTGATACTGTTAGTTCAGGAATCATATTTCAAGAATCTTAGGTCTACATTTAGACTTACAGCTGACTTCTCAAGAATAAAATAAAATTTAGAAGGTAATGGAATAATATGATGAATATGCTATGAGAATTTTAGGTGTAAATATATTTGACATTGAGCGTAAACAGATTGTTCTTTCTTTCTTTCTTTCTTTCTTTCTTTCTTTTTTTCTTATTTTTTTTTTAACCTGATATTCCTTCATTAGCGCACCTCACTAACAAAAATCCTAAAGGTGGATGTTAAGCAGGAACAACATGATGCTGGGTGAAAAGTCTCAAATGAAAGAAGAAGAAAAAAAAAAAGAAAAGAAAGAAGAAAAAAATGTTTAGCTAAATACTAATAGTGTAGATTTAAAAAACAGATTTGAATCTCATGAAAAAATTACTTAAAATGTAGCATTTACCCTTAAAATGTTCTAAAATCCTTGTACTTTGTTGGAGAGTTTTTAGCATCAAGTTGAGACTTTGCTAAGTTAAAGAGGGCATTTTGTCATATCTAAGTGTTTCAGTCAGGGCTTGACCAGAGAAATAAAACTTATCTATCAGATAGATAGATAGATAGTATCATATGTAATATATGTATATATACATACATATGTAATATATGATATATAAAACTTATATATGATAGATAAGTAGGTAAGTAGATAGATAGATAGTTAAAGATACATAGTTATTTAAAGTAATTGGCTCATGCATTTGTGAAGGCTGGCTAGCCAAGTCACAATCTTTGGGAAAAGTCATCATGAAAGACAAGCTGGAAGCTCTTGGGCGAGAGCTGAAGCTTAAGTCCACAGGTAGAGTGTCTCCTCAGGGATACCTCAGTCCTGCTCTTTTTTTTTTTTTTAATGTTTTTTTATTATATTATGTTAGTCACCATACACAAAGATAAACTCCAAATGGATGAAAGACCTCGATGTGAGACAGGAATCCATCAAAATCCTAGAGGAGAACATAGGCAGCAACCTCTACGACATCGGCCAAAGCAACCTTTTTCATGACACATCTCCAAAGGCAAGAGAAACAAAAGATAAAATGAACTTGTGGGATTTCATCAAGATAAAAAGCTTCTGCACAGCCAAGGAAATAGTCAAAAACACTAAGAGGCAGCCCACGGAATGGGAGAATATATTTGCAAATGATGCTACAGATAAAAGACTGGTATCCAAGATCTACAAAGAACTTCTCAGTCCTGCTCTTAATTAAGAGCTTCCAACTGATTGGATCTGGCCCACACAGATTATTGAACATAATCATTTTCTTTTTAACCTAAGTCAGCTGATTGTAGATAGCAGTCACATCTACAAAATACCCTTAAAGAAACACATTCCTTTTTTTTTTAAGACCTTTTATAAAAAGATTTTATGTATGTATTTGAGAAAGAGAGAGACAGAGAGTGTGAGAAAGAGAGAGCACAAGCAGAGTGAGGGGCAGAGGGACAGACTCCCCTCTGAGCAGGGAGCCTAATGGAGGCCTGGATCCTGGGACTCTAAGATCATGACCTGAACCAAAGGCAGACACTTAATCTACCGAGCCACCCAGGCACCCCTTCAGCAACACATTCTCTCTCTCTCTCTCTCTTTTTTTTCCCCCAGCATGTCCTTTAGTGTTTGATTGGATAATTGTTGCCAGAGTCTAGAGGAGTTGTCAGATGTCACTGACCATCACAGTGACCCTTTGTCAACTCAGAACCCGTGGTTAGCTCCATGAATCATAGTTAATCTCCAAATAAACACACACAAAAAGTCATCCTTCTACTTAACATGATATAACTATCCTGCACACAACTAAAAATGCACTAAAAACAATGCATGGGGCACCTGGGTAACACAGTCAGTTAAGCATCCAGCTCTTAGTTTAGCTCAGATTATGATCTCAGGGTCTTGAGATTGAGCCCTGCAGCAGGTGCCACACTTAGTGTGGAATCTACTTGAGATTCCCTCTCCTTCTCCTTCTGCCCTTCCCTCTCTCTCTCACTCTCTAAAATAAAGAATCTTAAAAATAAATAAATACATAAATAAATGCAAATTCCTTGGCTGATATTTACTCTTCTCTTTGACAATCTATAAATTAAATATAGTAATATAAAATTAACTGTAATTAACAAATATATTTTATGTTAGAAGATAAGAGGAAATGAAAGGTAAGATATAGATATATAGATATATACACACATAAAATATATAAAAGAAATATATATATATATATATATATATATATATATATATATGTATTTCTGCATAGGCCATGTGGTCAGAACTAGTATTTATAACTGTGTTCTTACTTTTCCATTCCATGTCCTCTTTGTCCTCAGCAAGTACTTTAGCTGGTCATGGTTCTATGTCTTGTGGGGCAACCTAAACCTTTTCTGACAGGTCTTGGTCATTACCATTCTTGTCTAAATTAGATTATTGTTGTTTCCATTGGCTTTAGTTATAGGACATGACAACACTAAGAGATAACCTAATGTATCTTCTGCATTACAGACACACTCTTTCTTATCTCAACTGCATCGTAGTAGCCCAATTTTCACTTAGTTATGAGGATCCGTTACTGCATCCAAAATAGCAATCTCTTCTTTGATTGTTGATACAGGGACCTGAGGATCCAAAGTGGCTAGGTGGAATTCTTAACTTCCAGTTTAATGGAATCATTATTGGGTTTCCTGGTGGTAGCATTTCTGCCTTTGGAATTAAGACCTCTAAATCAGCAGATAATAAGGTCATGGGGAAAGGAAGGAAAGATTAGATCACTAAGGGAATTTGTGTTGTCACTCTCATTTCCACTCCTTCCAGCCATGAATCCTGCTTATGGGCGAAATAGTATCATATATTAGATGATTATTTAAAGCATATGTAGCTTCCTGGAGGACACTGACCCCAATCTATAAGATATTGTTCCCTACCTGGTACTATAACTAAGTCTTCAAAAGAGGATTCCACAGTTCTTTCAAGCCAGCTGCTTAGGGATGATGGATAACATGGTAAGACCAAGGAATTCAATATTCGTGTGCTCATTGCTGCATTCCATTTGCTGTGGAGTTCCTTGATCAGAAGCAATGCTGTGTGGAATGTCATAATGATAGATAAGGTGTTCTTTAAGTCCTCAGATACTAGTATTGGCAGAAGCATTCCAAATCCATATTGAGAGTATGTGTCTATTTCAGGAAGAAAAAAAATACTTTCCCTTCCATGATAGATGTTATCCAGTGTAATCGACATGCCATCAGATAGCTATCCTGGGGCCTGCTGTCATATCAGGGACTCACTGTTAGTTTCTGTTACTGGAAGACTGGGCATTCAGCAGTAACTGCAGTTAGTTCAGCTTCAATGAGTGGAAATCCGCATTACTGAGCCCATTCATAACCTCTACCACTGCTACCGTGGCCACTTGGTTTATGAGCCCACTGGGAAAATATGATAGGAATGGTTGAGGAAGAAGGCTGACTAAATTTCAGAGAACAAGTCATCCTATCTACTTGATTATTAAAATCCTGCTCTATTGAAGTCACTGTGTGAAGTCAATTCACATGGGACACAAATGTCTTTACATTTTTTTTTACAAATGCCTTTACATTTTTACCCATTCAAAGATGTCTATCAGTATATCCCTTTCACAGATATCCTTGTCAGTACTTATTCTTTCTAAGACCTTGACCTTCTAGCTAACCCTTTAGCCACATCCATAAATTAATATAAACACATATCTTTGGCTATTTCTCCTTCCAGGCAAAACAAACAACTGGTTTTGTTGCTTAAAGTAATGCTTACTAGGAGGATTTTGTTCACCCACTATTCTTTAGGGTTGTCCCAGAAAGGGGCTATAGTAATACTAATGACAACTTTTGGGTGGTGCCGATATATCATGCAGGGCCATCTGTAAACCAGGCCCAAGTTTCTTCTGTTTTATTCAGATGGTCATAGGGAACCCTCCAGGAAGTCATAGGTGTAGGCTGGGAGAGAGAAGGTAATGCAGCAGGGATAGAGGCCATCGGCACTTAGGATACTTCCTCATGTATCTTACTGTGCCTTCAGGTCCTGATTAAGTCTGATCTCTTATGTATCACTTCTATTAAAAAATGGAGTGCTGATGTGCATGCCAAATTTTATAGTTTGATGGGGGTCAGACAACACCCAATTCGTAATGGGCAGCTCAGGCTACGTGATTAATGTGGTGACTTACAGCTAAGCTTTCAGTCTCTACAAAGCCATCAGCAAGCCAAAAGCTATTTCTCAAAGGAGAGTAGTTATACACATAAGATGGCAACACTTTGCCACAAAATCCTAAGTATCTGTGTTTTGATTCATCCTAGGGGTCTCTATCTGTACTGCCACTTTAAGAACCATAGAATTTTCTGGATCTAATACCCAAATGGCAGAGCAGTTCGGACAGAGGTTTGAATTCTGAACTCTAAACTAACAGCTCCTTGGATTACTCAGTAAATGGGCAGGAGTAGCACAGTTGAATGAGAAAGATATTATCTTCAAAATCCAAAGAGGCCCAGTAGGTACTGGGTCAGGTTTTGGTTACAGGAGGGGCCAGTGCAGGATCTTATCATCTACCTTGGAAGGAATATTGGAGCATACTCAACACCACTGGGTCCTTAGAAATTTCACTGGAGTAGCAGGTCTCTGAGTTTTTGTTGAACTTATTTTCTATTTTCTGACATGCAAAGTTTTTCACCAATATACTAGAATAGTTGTTACTTCATGCTAACTAGGTCCAACCAGCATGATATCATCAGTTTAATGAATCAGTAGGATACCTTGTGGAAGGGATAGGTGATGAAGTTCACTGTAGACTAAATTAGGGTGTAGAGCTAGAGAGAGACATACCCCTGAAGCAGAACACTGAAAGTAAATTACTAACTTGCCAGCTGAAAGAAACCGCTTCTGGCAATCTTCACTAACAGGTATTAAGAAAAAAAAAAGGGGGGGGGGAATCCAGATCAATAGCTGCAAGCCAGGTATCAGGAGATATGTTAATTTGTTCAAGCAGTGAATCCACATGTGGGAAAACAGCTGCAATTGCAGTCACTCCTGATTAAGTGTATGATAATCCATTCTGATTCTGCAAGATCCATCTGTTTCCTACACAGACCAAATAAGCAAATTGTATGGAGCAGTTTGGGTGATCACTACCCCTGCATCTCTCAAGTCCTTAATGCTGGCACTAATCTCTACAATCCGTCCAGGAATATGTCATTGCTTTTGGTTTGCCTTTTTTTTTTTTTTTTTCTTGACAGAGGCCATTCTAGTTGCTTCAGCTTAGCCTTTTCTAAAATAATAGTGTTTACTCCACAGGTCAGGAAACCAATATGGCAATTCTGCTAATTGTTGCATATGTCTATACCATTTGTGTGTCCTGGAACTGGGGAAATGACCACAGGATAAACTGGATACAGGAAGGGACATGAGCTAAAACCTCATTGAGCACCTGACTTCCATAAGCCCCTTGTCTCACTGTTTGACCACAATGATGTTTTGGGTCTCCTTGAATTAGTGTCAATTTAAAATCAGTGTCCAGTAACCTTCCTGAAGTCTGAATATTTCCCTTTCCATAGTGAACAATCACCCTGATAAATGGTGAGAAGTCTCTTTGGGGGAAGACTCGGGTAAATTTCAGCAATATAAATTATAGCAGAGTGCTTCCTAAGAGGACCTACCTTCCCCTTCATTTCAAGGGATTTTGGGTCTACAAACTGCTTAGCGTCTGGGCACTAATAAAAGGAAAATGACTATCTGTTTTGGTGATTCAAATTAGACGTCTGTACATCCAACCTAGAATTTATACAGTTGCATAGGTCAAATAAGAAGTATTAGACTTCCCATCTATTTCTCTTATAGGAACATTATAGCACTAGCCAACATCATTAGTCTCTTGAATTCTATTCTGACAACTACTCTGATTCTGTTATCCATTACCTAGTGCTAACCATGATCACCTTGGCTTTGATGATTAAGGGCCTCCAATTGTGCCTGAACATTCTACTATCCAATAATTGTCTCCACTGTATTTGGGGATGCCAGTTTGGTGGCAAAAATTTCCACTATAATTTCCAACCTACATTGAAGAGTGACAATAGAACTCTTCAAGGATATGGAACTCCCTTCACAAATTTATTTCTGATAGCCATGTTGGGGGGGGGTATCCTCTGGAAATTTGAGGAGTGGGTGAGTAGGTCTTACATGATAAATCTCCTCTATTATTCTAATCTCCCTAAAACTTTAATAGCCTTCCTGTAGAGTATACCAAGGCAATTCTAGCATATTATCTTTATTTAGTGTAAGACACTTTTTGATCTGTTTTTCAGCCATTCAACCAGCTAATTCCTCAATCTAAAATTTTGAATCTAGAATTCCTCAATCTAACACTTTGAAACTAGTCAACATTTTGGCCTGAATTAACTTTCTTTTCTTTTCATCATCATCTCAGGGTCTTCATATCTATTGCCCCACATATTACCCAGATTTATTTCTGTATACTTGAGTTTAGATATAGATCTAGAAACAATACAGGGTAGTGGGAGTGAGACCTAAAGAGAACCAACAATGTTTGGCAAGGCCAGAGGAGGCCATTACGTATTCTCAAACAAAATAGGGTTAACCTCCTCAGACAGAGTTGCAAAGTCTTCTCCTATAGGCAAAGAAGACTCAGCAGAATTTAGGGGTTCTATATTCCCAACTTCATTAGGATTTTCACATCTGTCCTCATTCCACCGTCCAGGATGTCATTCCTTCTCAATCAATACCTTCATTTTAACAGGACATATTCTGCAAGATTGGGGATTTGATTTGTATTATAATTCAACCACATGCAGGATGAGACTCTGGGTTTGGCTTTCAGAAATCTCAGCCTTGCATCTACAAGAGATAAATGTTTCTCCAGGGCAAATTTTCATGTAATTTATATCTTCAATTGAAAATTTGAAGTCCTGAGCTCATCCTTTTTTTATTTCCCAATTTCTCTCACACATATGGGAGTAACCAGCCAATCTCATTATACTCCTCAGTGTACTAAAATGTCTTAGGGCATCAAATGCTTGGGCACCCAGAATCTTATCTCATATAAATATTTGATTTGGAGTATCTACTGGTGGTGGTATTTGTGTATTTCTGTTACCACATATTGACATCAATAACCAGTGTTCTCTATACCACTGGAAATGGAATCAATAATCAATGTAATCAACCTAATTATATTAGGAAAATGTCAGAAACCCAGAACCAATTCATAGTATTTTTCCTTTAAATTCTGTTCCTCTTGAACCACTCTTGGTACCAAAATCTGCATCAATGAAGGTTCCACTAGAGAAAGAATCAGCAGAATTACATGGACCAAAGCGCACATACCCATACACACACACATACACATACACACACACCACAGAGCAAGGGATCAAATTACTCAACTGGTGATAGATCGATGAGAGAGAGGTAGACATCAGCCAATCTGCAATGAGCATATAGATACCATCCAAATGGAAAAAGGCTCTCTGGGAATAAATAGAGAATACCAAACCAAACCAAATCAAAACAAAACAAAACAAACAAAAATATGAAGGTAGAATTTTGGTAAGAAAAAGAAAAACAGAAAAAATAATATAGATGGTGATGGTGTTTGTGATAATCATAGTGAGAGAAAGAAAATTTTGTAGGGTAATTTACTCTATCAGTGGCCTTTCTGGCAACAGGTAAGGTAGCTACTCTCAGTGAGAATGAAAAGGAAGATCTCAGTGCAAACAAAATGAAAACACATACATCAGGAAAGAAGGCACACAGAAACACTACCTTTACCAATAATGATGACATTTAATGTGAAATCACTTACAAAAGTGCCAATATTGCTGAATACAAGAGAGCAAAAAGGAACGTTTGCAATAAATATTTGTGTAGTGCCTGATTTTCATGAAACACATTAGGCAAAACAAGATAGTAACATCCTTTTCATTCTTGCCCATATTACCTTGACAGCAGTCTCAGAGTTGCGTGTGTAAGGCAGCATACCTAACAGTAACTCATAGCCTGCAGGTATAAAGCAGCATAGATAATTATACAGCAGACATGAGTTCTTTTGCTTCCCTTTGATGCTACATTCTTCAATACATTTTGTTCAATACACTATGTTGTTTTAAGTCAATTACATTGTTTTTCATGGTTTGTCCCTTATCAATAACTAGATATATGATTATGTATTTGTGAGTGCATGTTTGTTAGTACTTTGTTAGTACTTTGAAGGTAGAAAAGCTGTGCTTTATCTTCTTGCTCTCCTTTTACATTCTAATTTAGCACAGTCTGTGTATATAATAGGCATCCAAATAACGTTATGTTGAAGGTATTTGAATTTTATGTTGATTCAAAAGATAGCTAGGATTCAGAATTTTCAAATGTTTCCTTGTTGTGGGTGCCATATAAGGTTTTTCTACTTAACCAAGCATAATGCCACACTGAAAACAACCCTAAATTGTCAGTGCAGATTAAGAGTAAAATAAACACATGTCTTCATACCCAGCATTAAAACAAATCAGAGACTGCAAAATGTAATTAGGCAGCAACATGACAAGGAATTTATTCCATTCTACATCCCTCTCCTGTTTCCTTTGTTTCAGCTTCAGTGTTGGAGAGTGAAATTATACTTTAGTTCATGGTAGAATATACATGTGTGGGACATAATGGAAATTGATCTTATATGGTACATTCTGTAGGTTGACTTAAATAGTTGGCATGCTCAAAAATCATGCTCAGAAATTCAAAGCTCAGATATTATGTCAATTTGTTTTAAATGAATTTTTCTTCGGGAAGTATCTCTGTCCCTCTGAGGAAAATTTAACAAAATAAGACTCAAACAAAACAAAGCAAACAGCGATTTAAAAAAACAAAAACAAACAAAAACCAGAAAAAACAAAAACCTGTGAAGTCGGTGATTTGCTTCATCTCCACCAAACTGGAGTGATTATATTTAGTAAACACCTTAGGAAAAGAACTTGGCAAGCCCTGCCAAATTAGAAATAAACTACATGGTGCCTCACTTGGCTTGGTTAGCATCCAGGTTCCCATGGAAACTGAATTATGTCACAGTTTAAATAAAATTAATCTAATGCTTGCAACATAAACAGGGCTTTGTACTAAGTTAGGCATCAATATGTTGTTGTATGTGCTTCATTTTAAAAGATAGGCCATGTTGGTTTGCAAAATGGTATTCACACATAGGCACTTCAAAAGAAAAAACCAGAGTGATAAACAAAGGGGATAAAAAATCAAGGTGGATGTTGGAAGGATTTTATTTAATGAATTTAAGGTAAAACTGGGCAGTAGAAGTGCAGGATAATTTTAGTTTGTTGCTTAGCTACAAATGTGTGCATACAGTGATGATTTCCAATTAACTATTCTTTTGCACAAAATTTCTCATCAGACTCATGGCGCGTATGGCTGGAGTACATTTCATAACTCAGTTTCTCACAATGTTTACTTATTTATTTATTTTTAATGATTGGGATTGTACAAATAAGAGAAAACTTGGGGCTTGGGCAAACTCCACAGATTTGTCATCATCATCATAATTTGTCCATTTTTTATAATGTCTAAAATGTTTTTTGAATATAACATCTCATAGAATTTGCCTAACAACCCAGTGAGAAAGGTGCGACTATATTTTCTCACATTTTATGGGAAATGAAACTGAAAATGAAATAATTTGCCTACCTCAAGTTCACAAACTTAAAAAATTAATGTTACCTAAAATAGAAGGAAGTTATTCTGATTTCTTTTTTTTTTATTTTTTAAAGATTTTATTTATTCATTCGACAGAGAAAGAGACAGCCAGCGAGAGAGGGAACACAAGCAGGGGGAGTGGGAGAGGAAGAAGCAGGCTCCCAGTGGAGGAGACTGATGCAGGACTCGATCCCAGAACGCTGGGATCACACCCTGAGCCGAAGGCAGACACTTAACGGCTGCGCCACTCAGGCGCCCCTATTCTGATTTTAGATCAGTAGTGCTTTCAACTTCCTAGCTGTGGGAACTTAGATCTGTTAACTACAAAGTTTAGAGACACCATGGAGATGAGAACAAAGCATTTTATATATATATACACACACACACAAACACACACACACACTAAGAAAGGGCACAAATAAGACACTAGAATAAAAGGTGAATAATTTTTTTTTAAAGCCCAATTACTATCATCTAAATCTCAAAAAAACGTCTTAGGTCCGTAAAGGGTGTAAATAGTTGTTGACTTAACATTACTGAAATGATTAACTAATGCAAATTAAATAGCTTAAGTTTACCTGATATTCTCCTTCTTATTTATTGAATTTAAACTATTTAAATTTGGTTCTCTTTGATTTGTTTTTCGAGATTTTATTTATTTATTTGAGAGAGAGAGAGAGCCAGAGAGAGAGCACAGCAGGGGGAGAAGCAGAGGGAGGGGAAAAACTGAGCAGGGAGCCCAGGACCATGACCTGAGCCAAAGGCAGTCGCTCAACCGACTGAGCCACCCAGGTGCTCTGGTTCTCTGATTTGCAATTGTTTTTGAATGTTAAGCTTTGTTCTATGTAATGTTTGTGGTTTTATGACAATTACTTGGTAACTCACAGTACACATAATTTTTATTGCTCTTATTTGTGAAATTGCACATAATTTCACATATTTATTGACCATTTGGTGCCTTCTTTTGTACAGTGGCATTTCAAATCTTTTATCCAAGTCACAAGTCTTATATCTTAGAGGATTCCATGTGTCACCAGTATCTTCTTTGAATTGGTAGCTTACTTTTCTTCATCTAATTGGATCATTTTTTTAAGAGAGGGAGAAAGAGAATCTTACGCAGTCTCCATGCATAGTACTGAGCCCTACATGGGCTGGATCTCACAACCCCTAGATCATGATCTGAGCCAAAATCAAGAGTCAAAAGCTTAACTGACTGAGCCACCCAGCCACCTTGGATCTTTGATAAACAGAAGCTCTTACTTTTAACATAGAACAATTTATTCTTTATAGTTAGACCTTTTGTTTTATTATTTAATTAATCCACACTTTGTTGTGAGTCAACTGACCGTGTATGAAGGGTCTTTTTTTGAAAGTGTCTGTTTTGTAACACTGGCCTTTTTGTCTGTACTGCACAAATACCCAATACCATACTGTCTTCCCTAGTGAAGCTATAAAATATGACTTATAAACTAATAGAATCAGTTGCAACATATAGCATTCTGTTTTATATGTGTGTGTGTTTATACATTGTTTCTCTAGTTTTTTTTTTCATTTAAAAGATCAGATTTCTTTGTCCTATGTAATAATAACAACCAAAAACTTATGATTTTTTTATTAGAATCCCATGGAAAAAGGGGAAGATTGATATTTTTACAAGACTTAGATTTTTTTAAAGATTTTATTTATTTATTTGAGAGAGAGAGATCACACACACACAAGTGGGATGGGGGGGAAAGGCAAAGGGAGAGGGAAAAGCAGACTCCCCATTGAGCAGGGAGCCAGAGGAGGGGCTCAATCCCAGGACCCTGAGATCATGACCTGAGCTGAAAGCAGACACTTAACCTACTGAGCCATTCAGACACCCCTATAATACTTAGATTTTTAATTCAAGAACGTGGAATGTTCTTTTTTTTTTCTTCAAATCTTCCTCAATTTCTTTTAATAGTGGTTTAGTTTTCAATATAGAAGCTTCCACTATTTTTATTATATTTTTTCTATATTTTTTCTCCTAGTTGCTATTTGAAATGATCTCTTGACATAATCACTTTTTAAAGCTATGCTCTGTGTAGATTTTTTTTTTAAAGATTTTATTTATTTATTTGACAGAGATAGAGACAGCCAGCGAGAGAGGGAACACAAGCAGGGGGGAGTGGGAGAGGAAGAAGCAGGCTCATAGCGGAGGAGCCTGATGTGGGGCTGGATCCCATAACGCCGGGATCACGCCCTGAGCCGAAGGCAGACGCTTAACCGCTGTGCCACCCAGGCGCCCCGCTGTGTAGATTTTTTTTAATTATATGCATGAGCAAGCCTTTTGCAAACCATGATTTCATATTTTTTTCTTTGAATTTTTGGGGGTTTTTTGGTCGGCAGCAAAGCAAAGTTTATTAAAAGTACAGTAAAGTTTATTGAGTGATATTATAAGGCTCCCAAAGAGGGAGGGGACCCGAGAGGGCTGCCCTCTTTGAAATTTCTTAATGCTATTTACTTTCTTGCTTTATAGCACTGAGTAGGACCTCTAGTAAAATTTTTAATAAGTGAGAGACCATCATGTTTTATTCCCAAGCTCAAAGGAAACACTTTCAGCATTTTATCACTAAGTATGAGGATTGCTGAATTTCTTCTTTGTTGTTATTGATGTTGATACCTTGTGGTACACAACCTCTGAAATGGTTCCCAATGGTTCTTGCTCCCTGGTGTCCAGCCCCGCATGTAATCTGCAGCCCTTGCATGTCAGTTATTTCTAATTAATAGAATCTACCACGATGATGTGTGGCATGTCACTTCTGACAGGTCATCTGCTCTTGAAGCCGTTACTCAGCAGGAACAAGCTGCTACATTTTGAGTAGTCATATGGGAAGGGTGTGCTGAAAAACTGATGCTTCTGGTCAATAGCCAGTAAGGACCTGGAGCTTTCCAGCAGCACTGTGAGTGAACATGGAAACAGACTGTCCCCAGTCAAACCTGGAGTTGACTGAGATCCAGTGGCTACCTTGACTGCAGCCTTGTTAGGGACACTGAGTCAGAGGCATTCAGCTAAGCTGTACCCAGAGTTATGGGCCACAGGACCTATGAGATAATGTGTGTTTTTGTTTCAAAGTCACTAAGTTTTGGGGTAATTTGTCAAGCAGCAAGAGATATCTAATACACATACTTTATCAGATTAATGAGGCCTTTTTCTTTCCTAATTTACTGAACGCTTGGAAAGTAAAAATTGATCTTGAAATTTATTGATGCATATTTTCTCTGAATTACGTTAAGATGTTAGTATGTTTTTCTGTTTTATCCCATTAATATAATGTGTTACAATGCTTAATTTTCAGTGTTCAACTACACTTGGACCCTTACAATAAACTTGAATTAGTTAAAATATATTATTGCATTGTATATAATAATATATATTTATAGATGCTATTTGTTAATATTTTGTTTAGGAATTTTGCATCTGTGTTTACATGAGATTGGGCTAAAATTTTCCTTTTAAGTACAGTGATATGCTGGTGTCATAAATTAATTAGGATTTTTATCTTTATGTTGTCTTAGGAAAAATTCAGTTTATATTTGGCATTATTTCTTCTTCAAGTATTTGACTTCAGCAGTGAAGCCATTAGAGCCTGAAGATTCTTTTGTAGTTATGTTTTTAACTATAGAATCAACTTATTTCTCTACCACTTTTTTTTCTTTTTAAAAATGTTTTGATAATTTATATGTTTCTGTGAATAGGTATGCTTCTCCTAAATGTTTAAATATTTTGGCACAGAAGTGACCTATGTTTTCATTTCTTTTCTTTTCTTTTTTTTTTCTTTTTCTTTTTCTTTTTTTTTGGTCTCTGATCTATATGGTAATGAATCCTTTTCATTACTAATGTTTGAGACTTTTTTCTTCATCATTTCTAACAGTCTTTTATCAGCTACAGTAGTATTTTTTGGCATATGTTTATGTTTTTATTCTGCTGCTTTTTTGTTGTTGTTATTTTTACTCTTCATTCACTTTTACTTTCTTTGGGTTATTCCTCTTGCTACCAGACCCACCCCCCCAAAAATGCTTAGTTTATTGATTTTTCCCACCTTTATTTTCTTATAATGAATCCATTCAAATCTGTTTCCCTGCAAGCATAAATTTAGCAGCACTACACGTTTTAATATGTAGATATTTTTCTCGATTTACTACTTCTTCTAATTGGCTTAACAAGTTAATATTTTACCCTTGGGCTACTTAGAAGTACATTTCCTAAATTTCCAAGAATGTTGGATGTGTTTGCACGTTTGTTGTTGTTTTATTGATTTCTGCTTCATCTGTGTTTGTATTATCTCAATGTTTCAAAATTTCTGAGTCTTGCTTTGTGGCTCAGCATATAGAAATGGCTTTTAAATATTTGATGTGGAAATGAAAATAATACAGTTGTTAGTTTGCAGTTTAGTACAAGTGTCCTTAAGATAGGTAAGTCAAGATTGTTAATTGTGTTGTTCCAGGTTTTCATGGTTTTATAAAATTTTTCTATTTTTTTTCTTACTGGTCACAAAGATAACTATAAATCTACCACTATGATTAGTCAATTTGTTCTTAAAATTTTATTAATTTACATCTTGCCTCAATATATATTGAGGGTTTTTTTTTTAATTTAACTTTTCATTTTTTTAAAGTTTTTATTTAAATTCCAGTTAACACACATTGTAATATTACTTTCAGGTGTACAATACAGTGATTCAGCACTTCCATACAACCCCCTGTGCTCATCACAAGTGCCTTCCTTCATCCTCATCACCTATTTCATCCCTCCCCCCACCACCTCCCCTCTGGTAACCATCAGTTTATTCTCTACAAAGGCTTTATTATCAAGTACAATCTTCTTTCAATTATATCTCATTATGAATTAGAGCCTTTATCACCATGAAGTGACCCTCTTTACCTCCAGTATTAATTTTTAGTCTTAGAGATTACTCTATGTCAAAGTAATGTGGACATACCATTTTGATTTTTATTAGTATTTGAATGGAATATCTTTCCATTCTTTCATATTCAATATTCCCATTTCCTGATAACATATGTATAGCATATAGAGAGCATAGGAGAGCATGTAATAGCACCCTGTACCCAATTTGCAATTTTTTAAATTGAAGTCTTTAACCATTTACATTTTAAAAAATGATCAATCACACTGCAAGTAGTGAGATGATTCAAAACTAAGTAGCAGTCCATGTGAGCTTCTCACCAGAGGTTCTGTGTGTTTCTGTAATGGTTGCACTTCATTCTACCCACCGAAACAGGTGAACTTTGTTTCAACTCCTCTAACCATTCTTTCATGTTGAAAATTTTTACCTGCCAGGAAGCTGATTGCCTCCTGTTGTTTGTTTTAGTGACAGTATTCAGGTAAATAAGAAATATATTTACAAATGACTACCCTTTAAACTAAACAGACAAAAGCTTGCGCTATGATTGACTGTTTATGTCCTCTTCATTAATGGGGTTAATGCTTTCATAAAAGAGCCATGAGAAAGCTCCCTAGCCTCCCCGTCCACCAAATGAGGACGCAAAAGTCTGAACTCTGCAACCCAGAAGAGGGCTTTCACCAGACCCCAACCATACTGGCACCCTAATCTTGTACTTCGAGCCTCCACAACCGTGAGGCATAAATTTCTGTTGTTGATAAACTGCCCAGTTTATGGTATTTTGTTACAGCAACCTGAACGGACTGGGACAAGTAGCTTCATGGCAGAGTATCGTGATTGTTTGGAGCCTATACTTTAATCTTGGTCAAAAACACAGATTTGTCTGCTGGGTACATTTTGCATAGTATCTCTAATTGTCAATCACTTCCAGCATATCTTTTCAACCAGCTGCAGAGTCTGGTATGAGTGGTCTGACCTTCCAGCCGGGCAGTGATACTTTTTGCAAATATATTAAGACACTGAGGCATTTAACAGAGGGTAATGGAAATCACTTTAATACAATATTCCTGTGCTTATCTCTCCTTTAGAATACAAAACATGGTATATTACTGTTATATTGATGGTAACACCACTTTATAAGAAGGATTCAAAGTAAAAAAAGGTAGTAAAAGAGGTTGCTTGTTTTTGAAGTGCTTCTTCATTATATATTCTTAAAGCTCAAGATGGTAGAGAAATGGGAGAGGAAAGTGAGCAAGAATTTAAAAAAAAAAAGAATGTACTTTAGGCAAAAAAATACAACCTTTTTTTAAGTTTGTGATTCTAACCAGCTGTCTAGTACAATATGAGGACTCTATGGGGGGAGGGGGGAATAAATGGTTATTCTCAGAATTAGGTGGGGCCTCTGTTAGTCACCAAGAGAAAATTCCCCCCTAAAGAATGTATTCTTCCTTGCATTTACTTGATTTGTCTGAGTATTAGACACTCCTTATTCAGGTTGAATGTAACATTAATACACATGGTCTTCCTTCCTGGTTATGGCAGAGATAGCACATTGGTTTATTAACTGCATACCAACTGCTCTTTCACACTTCTTAGAATATGATAGAGGCTAGAAAATTAAATATTACCTTTCTCAAACAGTCTCATAGCTCAGGTCCTCCACACACCTCAATTATGCCAAGTAGATGCACTAAGATGTATTAAAAAGATAGAAATGAAACATGGTTGATGGTTCTGCTATTTCTGATTATGATGGCTCTGGTGTAACGGTGCATGTGTGCATGTTGTGTGTGTGTGTGTGTGTGTTGTAGCAAATATTCCAGACCTTGTGAATGTTAAGAATCAGGGCACAGCGCATCTGTTTTTATTGGCATGGTGTCACAACTGGAATGTGGTTTTGGACCAAGTAGCTTCCATATGACCCAGCTCTGGCCAATGCTCTCCTTCCTAACTGTGATAAACACTGCTATATCCTTGGAGAATTTTAAGCAACACAAGAGTATTTCTGGAAGCTTGGCCTATAGCTTACTCCTCCAGCACTTCCAGGATTCTAAATCTCTTCTTCCATGAGCCGCATCTTTTTCTGCATGAGCTAGCTAGAGTGGTTTCGGTTATCTACAACCTAACTAGCACTCCTTTTTACCCTTCTTTCAAAAGTTTTTTTTTTTCCAAAAATTGGCTACGTTCTTTCTTTTTAAAGATTTTATTTATGTATTTGAGAGAGAGAAAGTGAGTGAGAGAGCACACAAGCAGGGGGAGGGGTGAGGGAGAAGCCAATTCCCCACTGATCAGGGAACCCATGATCCCAGGACCTCAGGAGGATTATGACCTGAGCCAAAGACAGGCACTTAACCATTCAGCCACCCAGGCACCCCCAACATTGACTACATTCTTAAAAATTACTTTATTATTCTTCTAAAGGACAAATTTATGATGTAGAAAGTCTGTTTTCTAACTATTTGGAAACTCTCAACTCCTTCCAGTAGCTTTCAAAACCTTTCATATTTATCTCATTATATGTTTCCTCTCACATTTTCTTTCATATCACTTACAGTGAATTTTGTCAATCGTTAGGGAGAAATGTTTAGAGATAAGGTATATATGAGCAAAACAGGTACGTTTGTACGCTATGGTTTTCTGGAACAATCAGAGATTTAACTGTAAGGAAGACAGCTGGTTTCCATGAGCAAGAATCTTTTTTTATTAGAAGAAGTGAAGAAATGGGAAAGATTTTGAAATAATTGGGCCTGGAGTTAGAAGAATCAGGGAATGATTGTAAATCTGAATATTTTACATCATGTTTTCAAAATATATCGCCATCATTATTTCCAGTAATAGAATTACTTAAATTTAGTTTTATAAAAATGGTATTTATAACAAATACATTAAAAACATTTTATTGAGTGCTGCATATCATTTCATAAAGATTCAAAGTATGTTATGTACATTCTTAACACACTGTTCCTTCTTATTTATGTTCCTAACATTATTTTTTTTCTTAGTAAATAAACTGTGATAGTAAAATCCACAATTTGGTAATGTTTGCATTATAGCAATCTATGTCTGTAATTTTCCCTTCTCTTTTTAGGTAGTATTATTTTTTCGTGTCTGCACATAAAATACACAGAAAAAAATTGCCAGTAATGCCAAAAGTATATTTTATTTGATTCTCTTGTTTCTTCTCCCCTTACGTTTTTAACAACCCAAGGTGAGTGTAAGGTGAAAGTCCTTCTGAACTGCATTTAGCTAATTTAGTTAAGTAATATCATCACATTTTTACTCTCCCTCCCTCTGACTTTTCTCCATTGATAGAACCTATAAAAGAGACTATCATCTCATCTAGATGAGGAGAAAAGTCAGAGAGGTGGGCAAGAACCAAAAGCAGTATGTACATAAACTAACACATGAGCTGCAAGCGAACATAATGTTCTGCTAACAGATTTTCTTGGTATATCTAGGAAATATAGCCATTCTTTGGAATACAACTATTAATGAAAGAAGATTCTAGACATTAAGGCATTTTCCTTCAACAATAAATATATCATCTCTTTCTCTTTTTTTTCTTAAGATTCTATTTATTTGAGAGAGAAAGAGAGAGCAGTGTGCTGGCAGGGGGAGGGGGAGGGGAAATGGGAGGGACGGGGAGGAGCAGAGGGAGAGAATTCCAAGCAGACTCCATGTTGCGCCTGGACCCCTTCATGGGGCTTGATTTCATGACACTGAGATTATGACCTGAGCTGAAACCAAGAGTTGAATGGTTAACCGACTGAGCCACCCAGGTGCCCCAATATTATCTTTCTCTTTTGCACCCACTGATATTGTTGAAAAGTATTATATTAATTGGCACCTATCCTTTGGTTGTTTTCTGATTATCCTTTACATAAGCTTTCAGAATTTTCTCTCGGTCTTTCATGTTCTTAAATATCAATATAATATGCATTGACCTTTTTCCTCATTTATATTATTTGATATTTTATGAGTCCTTTTATTTTGAGCCCTGGTGATTATTTCTTTTGAATTTTTTTTATGGAAATACTACTATATCTATGTGGACCCATTTATTATCCTCATCTCTCACCTTCCCAATTTTTCCTTCACTTCTTTATAATTTTCTTTTTATGATTTTACTTCTATTGCTTCATATCTTATTTCAGATACCTCCAGTTGTTTCTTCTTTAAATTTTCCTGTTACTGCTTCATGTTATAAATTTTCCTTATTTTTTGAAGATTGATTGGTTTTACTTACATGCAGCTATTTTTTATGAACACAATACAGCCTCCCTAACCCCCACATTCTTCAATGCTCAAATGTGCATATGTATACTTCACTGTTTATTAAAAGTTATATATATCATCATCAGTTACTGAATAGCTACTTTATGATAGCCAACTGCTAAATATAATATTGAACCCTTCAATCCTAAAAGGAACATATTACAATTCCATAATAAAGATGATGAAACTGGAGTTTATTTAATCAATGGAGAGTTTTTAAACCAGTCAGCCTGAATTTTAAGCTTATGTTCCTCACCAGTCTATTATCCTGTATCACTTTGCCTCCTGGAACTCTCACAATTACCCTATGGAATGAATAACACCATCTCCTCTTAACAAATGAAATAACTGAGACTTAGGAATAAAAATTAACTTGCTCAGACTAATGTGGATAATTATTACCAGTCACACTGGAATTCATATTTTGGGTGTCAAACCTAGTAAACTCGAATTACCTCTTGATTCACATAAGACCTGTTCATTGACGTTGGGTGGGGGTAGCAGAGTGATTTAACACTGTTGAAGTCTGCATGCCATATCTGAGAGATACATAAGAGCATGCCAATATCATTAATGCCTTTAAATTGCTAGCCTGTGTCAATAACTTTTTGATGGGGTCAAAGGAAAAAAATGTAGAAAGGAAATAGTTCTTTTTTCCATGCAGTTTTGCTGGATTTTTTGCACTCTAAAAGATAACTGGGTAAATAGAATTTGACATATTGACACCTAAGGTATAAAACACAATACCTAATTCTAAGAGATCAAGGCCAAGGATATCACCTGAATCAGATGCCTGATTTTAGTGACATTGGTGACCCACATGACCCAAGTTATATCTGCTAGTGTGGAAAGATTAAATACGTCTTACCTAATACACAACACTATGGACAGAGGGAAATGTGAGGACTTGAAAGAATTTGGCTACTTCATTGAATCCCTCATGTTAGAGTTAATAGTCAATCCCATATGAAGGCTAAATAATGAGAAGGAAAAAAAAACATATACTTTGACTTTCAAGGCTTTGAATCTGAGTTTTTTATTTGTCAGGAAGAGCAAGGACATTCTGAAAAATAATGGACTCTAATGCAGGTATTAAAAGCCTACATGTCTTTTTTTTTTAAAGATTTTATTTATTTATTTGATAGTGGGAGAGACAGCCAGCGAGAGAGGGAACACAAGCAGGGGGAGTAGGAGAGGAAGAAGCAGGCTGCCAGTGGAGGAGCCTGCTGTGGGGCTCAGTCCCAGAACACCAGGATCACGCCCTGAGTTGAAGGCAAACACTTAATGACTGAGCCACCCAGGCTCCCCAAAAGCCTACATGTCTAAGGAGGCCACTGAAGAAGAGTAAATATATGAACAATGTATTCTTTAGAAACAAACACAATTTGCACGTTACATGTGTAAGAATAGTTCACTTTAACCACTTTCTTTCACCATTCACAAAAAATAAATTCAAAGTGTATTAAAGACCTAAATGTAAGACCTGAAGCCATAAAAATCCTTGAAAAAACCACAGGCACTAATTTTTCTGACATTGGCCAGAGCAACATTTTTCTAGATATGTCTCCTGAGGCAAGGGAAATAAAAGTAAAAATAAACTATTGAAACTACATCAAAATAAAAAGTTTCTACACATTGAAGGAAATAATCAACAAAACTAAAAGGCAACCTACTGAATGGGAGAAGATATTTGCAAGTGACATGTTTGATAAAGGGTTAGTATCCTAAATATAGAAAGAACTGATTAAACTCAGCACCCCAAAACAAATAATCCAATTTAAAAAGGGTCAGAAGACCTAAACAGACATTTTTCCAAGGAAGACATACAGATGGCCAACAGACATATGGAAAGATGCTCAACATCACTCATCATCAAGGAAATGCAAATCAAAACTACAATGAGATTGCCTAACACCAACAACACAAGAAACAACAGGTGTCAGTGAGGATGTAGAGGAAAAGGAATCCTCTTACGTTGTTGGTGGGAATGAACTGGTGCAGCCACTCTGGAACACAGTAAGGAGGTTTCTCAAAAAATTGAAAATAGAGCTGCCCAATGATCTAGTAATGGCACTACTCAGTATTTACCCCCAAACAAACCAAAAACACTAATTTGGAAGGATACATGCACCTGTGTGTGTTGCAGCATTATTTACAAAAGCCAAACTATGGAAGGAGCCTAAGTGTCCGTTCATAGGTGAATAGGTAAAGAAGAGGAGATTATATATATATATATATTTATATATACACACACATACCACAGAATATTGTTCAGCCATGAAAGACAAATGAAATCTTGCCATTTGGAACAACATGGATAGAGCTAGAGAGTGTAATGCCAGGTGAAGTAAGCCAATCAGAGGAAGACAAGTACCATATGATCTCACTCATATGTAGAATTCAAGAAATAAAACAAATGAGCAAAGGAATAAAAAAGAAAGAGCAAAATCAAGAAACAGACTCTTTAGAGAACAAACTGATGCTTATCAGAGGGGAAGTGGATGGGGGGTGAAACAGGGGATGGGGATTAAAGAGTACACTTATCATGATGAAATAAAATAAAATAAAATTATTTTTAAAACAAACAAAAAAACCCAAACAACAACAAAAAGATTTTTTAAAAAGCGTTCACTTACCGATAATTTTACTATACCCTATTTCCTGAGAAATGCATCGCTCTTTGGGATGCCTAGCAATCATTTTTTGGAGTTTATGGAGTAATATTTCACTGTCTGTTAATTTTACAAAATGGAAAATAGTAAGGCAAGGCAAGGACACATGCTGAGAGTTGTTTTCTGTGATGGGAAAAAGAGAGAGATGAGGACTGTGACAAGGTGGGGTGTGCATGCTTCTTCAAAACACCAATTCTGAGATACAACCCATTTTTGTCATACAGGAATATATACTCTGGTAACTAGACAGGATTCTTCAAAAAGAAACAGATGATCTTTTTTTTTTCTTTATTGATTCATTTTTGTTTGGCAACAAAATTATATTAAACAAATTCAGTGTGTATGAATGTTATGTAGACTATCACAAATGTTTTCATCTGCACCTTGTCCAGAGATCATGATTTTCAACTTCTGATGGAACGTACAAGATCTTGGAGATCCTGTGGTATTTAAGGATGAATTTTGGGAGAAATGAAGCTAGTGTTAGCATCAATGTGCAGGACAAATATAACTGCCTATTCAAAAGTCCTACTATTATTTGTACTTCTTTTTATTGGCTACCATACTCAGGCAAGTTTGCCACTCCTCTAGATATGTACAATCCCTGTGCCAAATGGGCTCTAATCCAAATACTAACTTGAAAAATGTTTGTTTTAAAGGTCAGGCATTAATGAGGGTGTATTAAATCATAGTTGACCCAGTAAGGTATCCAGTCTGTTAAATAACTAGTGAACCACAACCTCCATCCATCTGAGTATACTCTCATCCCCCATTTATCATTTTCACCCCTTTGGACCTGCATAAATTTCTAGAAGAGACAAAAGAGGAAGCCTAAACAGTATTGCAGATAGTAGACATTCCCAGAATTACTCCTATGTCAGTAATTAAGATTCCCCTATAAATCTGCATTTCCTGCACTGCTTCCCTGAGACTATTCTCAGTAGGAAAGTTGCCCCAGCCATTCACCCGATTACTCCCAAAGCTGTACCCACTTTTTAACCATGAAAATACTGTGTTCTTCCTGCTTTCAGCTACTTCTTATTAAAAATTAAGGAGGGACACCTGGGTGGCTCAGTGGGTTAAGCATCTGCCTTCAGATCAGGTCATGATCTCAGGGTTCTGGGATTGAGTCCCACATCGGGCTCCTAGCTCAGGCGGGAGCCTGCTTCTCCCTCTGCCTGCTGCTCCCCTTGCTTCTTCTCTCTCTGTGTCAAATAAATAATATTTTAAATAAATAAATAAATAAATTGAATTAAGGTATAAGCCAGGGAGAATTTCTCTTCTCAGATTATAAAAAAATTTGTATACAAAAAGGAAAAAAAAAAAAAGGTGAGATGTCAGGTTTCTTTTTCCAAATTAGGAAAGCAGAGCAGAGAGGAAAGTTATCACAAGTTTGACAAGATTAAAACTGTAGGCAACAAGATGATTTGAAATTATTTATTTACATTGCATGATGAATTTTGCTATGAGGGCTACATACATCTCTCTCGTTTCTACAATCCTTTATATTATATGTCTGCTGTGTACATTTATATCATAAACAGTATTAGTCATGTAACAGATTAGTTACATATATCTGAATGCCTTCCAACCAATTATATTACTCAGATTAAGAAAACAGTAGTACCCAAAAATTCTGTCCTATTTCACTGAAAGTATACCTTTAATGTGGGCCAGTGGGGAAAGGGGTGCTGAATTCTAAACTACTCCCACTGGCTGTGTATCAAACATACTCTATGTTTCTCCAGTTTACCTACCCATACTTATTAAGGTCAAAGCACAAAATTCCTTTCCAAGGGAAGTTTTCTAGATGAATCCTACTTCATTCCGATCATTTGTCTTAATTGATAGTGCTGCAATACTTATGTATTAACTTGTAACCTGCCTAGTTACTACTAAAATATCAACATACATTCATTAAAACATGGAAATTTTTAAATGCATAAAACTACAAATTTTACTTTAAGACACAATAAAGATCGTCATATAATCTGCATAAGAATATATAAAGATTTGTCACACCAGGTTTTTTTTTTTGTCCCCAGTGTGGGTTCTTCGTGGTTTAGAGTGGCACTGTACCAAAGTATCTCTTGTAATGGAGAAGTGTTTAGTAAGGTTTAGAAAATTAAAGTAAAATTAAACAAGGGTATGGATTGTACAAAAAAAAAATTGGAATGATTTCTTGAGATGTGTTTCTCAAAAAATCTTTCTCACTTTCCAAGTGAGGACCCTCACCCATGTGTCTGTCCCACAAACTGTCCCCCATCCCCTCTATACTATATCTTCTGATCTTACCCCTATGCATTTCTTTATTTCAAGCAAAAAATATTTTATTTAATTATATGCCTATATATTTCTACCTCTTTTATTAAAATGTAATCACCAGAAATGCAAAAACTGAATCAGTCTCTTATCCTCATTGCCAATTCATTGCTTGACACATTAGGCACTAAATTAGTATTTCTATCATCTAGTTATCCCTTCGGGGTTTCTTCCTTACTCACAGAGAAGGAAAAAAAATACACATGCATACATACATTTGTGCTTATTTGCTTTTTGTGTTGGAAGTTTCAAACATTCAGTCAACGCTTGTTACGCATTCCTCACAGTGAAGTTTTATCATCTCCCTGGTCAGAGTTGGGTTCACACCGTAGAAGCTGGCCAACAAATGTTCTTCCTTGTGTTACTGTAGCAAAAGGATGTGATTTCTACTTTGCCAAGCCCAAAGCCTTGGGAAGGCTTTTACAACCAAAACTCTCTCTTGCCAGCTCTAAGGACATTTTTCAAGTTATTGGGAACCTGACAAGATACAGCCTGGTGGGTTTTTTCACCCCTGAATTTTTAACAAAGAATAGCTGTCAATCTTCCAGGCACTCAAAATTTGTTTCAGGGCTCCTCTTTGCCAGAGGGAGAGAAACAGCCACACCTATGTGTCCTGGGTTGAAAAGAGTTCATTTGGGGTAGAGGATTCCCAATCTGGGGGGAAATAAGGGGAAGAGTGCTGTCTATCTTTTACTCTTCCCGGACTAAAAGATGAAATTCCACTCATGCATGCCAGCTATATTCAGATACTTAATCTCAATATTACATATTGTCTTTTCCTGTTCATTTCATGTCTCAGGGACAAAATGCATGAGAGAGATTACAAAAGAAGCACATTCAAGATATCGCAAATAGAGGCTACTATTATAGGGGCTTAAAAGACATTGGTATTGAGGTTTGGAGGTTTGGGTCACCTTCCAGCTCAAACAATTTACATCACCTTGGCAACTCATTCCATTCACTGGAGGCTTGTTTTTCCACTGTAAAATGAAAAGTTTGTTTAGAAATGCATGGCGTACTCCTGGGTGGCCCAGTTGGTGGTGCCTCTGCCTTTGGCTCTGGTCATGATCCCAGGGTCCTGGGATAGAATCTGGCACCAAGTTCCTTGCTCAGTGGGGAGTCTGCTTCTCCCTCTTGCTCTGCCTGTCCCTCTGCTTCTGCACTCTCTCCCTCCCTCCCTCTCTCTTTCTCTCTGCCTCTGTCAAGTAAATAAATAAAATCCAAAAAAAAAAAAAAGTTCATTGTGTGCTGTAGTTATAACAGTTGCAATCGTGTGAGTAGTTCAGTGATAAATGTAATTTAACTAAAGTCCATTTACCTAAAGTCCTGTGAACAATAATGCTTTCCAAAAATTCTCAAATTCCTTAAGAAATATTGTCAGAAAATGATATTTTGAGATGTTATGGTTGTAGGGTTGCTGGTTAAGTTATATTTTGGCTACCCTTTTTGCAAGGTATCTAGTAAACTAATTAAATGCCATAAAGAAGTGACCTTGCTGGAATGGATTTGCCAGCACTGCCTTATGCCAAAAAAGGTCTCAAGAGCTGGCTCAACTGGGCACAAGAGTGACTGGACAGGAAACGTACGTAAGCTGGGTAGTCAATCTACTGAAAATGTGAATGTTGGTCTCTTAGAGGAAGAACTCTGGGGCGGGGGGATCTGTTAAAATATAGGCACTTTGGGAAAATCTTGAAGTGTTGATGGTGGAATATGCATGTCTTCCATTAGAGAGAAGATAGAGACTTAGGTCCTGGTTTGGTGGATACCATAAGCTGTAAAAAAAATAGGCTTGAACTCTATTCAGAGAGTAAACAAAAATTGTCGTAGGTCACAACATCAAATATCAGATTACATTTTATAACAGGGCAGGAAGATACTTTTTCTGTTTTTGAAATGCAGTTCTGCATCACAAATTGTGTCAACTAAGAGGTAAAAATCTTCTTGCCTGAGGGAGCAATGCGAGGTCTAACAGCTTTATCATTATTCAGACTAAAATCCTCTTCCCAACAACAGGTAGAAAGTTATCCCATTTCATCGCATGTTTAGAGAATCTCTAATAATATACAGGTGATCCCCAATTTATGATGGTTCAGACTTATGATTTTTTTTTTTTTTTACTTCACAGTGGTGTGAAAGCGATAGTCTGGATTTTGAATTTTGATCGTTTCCCAGGCTAAGTGATACACAGTTGATGCCCTCTCATGGTGCTGAGCGGTAACAGGGAGCCTCAGCTCCCAGTCAGTCATATGATCACGAACGTTAACAATACACTACAACCATTCTGCACTCATACAACCATTTTCTTTTCCCTTTTAGTACAGTATTCAGTAAATTACATCAGTATTCAATACTTTATTTTAGGTAAGCTCTATGCCCAACATGAGGTTCAAACTCACAACCCCAAGATCAGGGGTCATATGCTGTGCCAAATTAGCCAGCCAGGCGCCCCTTTACACTTTATTTTAAAATAGGCTTTGTGTTAGATGATTTTGTGTGGCTATAGGCTAGTGTAGGTGTTCTGAACAGGGCAGGCCAGGTGAAGCTATGGTGCTCAACAGATTAGATATATTAATCACATTTTGACTTAATGACATTTTCAACTTACAGTGGGTACAGTGGGGCATAATTCCACGTAAGTTGAGGAAACTCTGCAGTTTCATACACAAATTCATGAGCACAAAACGTTTTGTTTAAAATCTTAAGCCCAAACCCCTATATTACAGTTTTAAATCTCTTCCCTCTATCCCATCCCTAGTGCAAATGGTAAAGAACTTGGCACTGCCTGTCAACTCTCCTCTTTTAGCCCAGATTTCTTCCTCAAATTAAATATTGCTAGTTCATTTCACTTTAATTGAATGAATTTACTCCACCACTTTAACCGATATTATAACCCCATTAAAATTTCCCCAATCTGTATTTAGTTACAGAAAACATACAATAGCACCAAAACAGAGAGTCCACCATTGTAAGTCTTTCTGTCAGAAAAGCCCTTCAAATCAGTTTACTGAGTGTTTTTTTAAAAATTATTTTGGAGGGGCGCCTGGGTGGCACAGCGGTTAAGCGTCTGCCTTCAGCTCAGGGCGTGATCCCGGCGTTATGGGATCGAGCCCCACATCAGGCTCCTCTGCTATGAGCCTGCTTCTTCCTCTCCCACTCCCCCTGCTTGTGTTCCCTCTCTCGCTGGCTGTCTCTATCTCTGTCAAATAAATAAATAAAATCTTTAAAAAAATAAAATAAAATAAAATAAAAAATAAAATAAAAATAAAAATTCTTTTGGAAACATAATCCTTTAATAGAAATCAAACATTATCAGATTTGATATATAGATTAAATTCAGTATCAAATTTCCTACATGTTGAAGAAAACCTATTGTCAAAGAAAATTATGTTTTGATACACCAACAAAATAAACTTTCCTTTTTGTATTTCAGTTATGATAGTTTTTTTTTTTAAATAGTGCTAGTTAACTAATGGTCAGGGTGTTGTTAATGAAATGTCTTAATAATTTCTATGCTGTGATTGCATACCTTGAGAGAATACATAGTATTTACTGGAAACTCTCTGAAGAAAAAATAAATACATACATACATGCATACATACATACATACATTAATTCCAAGTTTTGAATTTGAGCATGATAATTAGCTTAAATTAATTTAAGGGTAAGTCAAGTAATCAGAAGACATTCTGAAGGTTTTAAAACAAAAGAGGCTTAGAGCACTGTGGGGAGAACAGGGAACAGGGAGAGTGACAGAGGAGGTGCCCCTAAGGACCTCAGCCTATAAAACAGGGAGGGTGAATTTTAAGAGTTTGCCTGGAAGCTGCTGAGAGTCTCAGGAACTCCTGAGAAGATACAGACTACAGATGTCTATCTTTCTTTTACATAGTAGCTTCTCCATAGCTTGCCCCTGAAGCTGCTGTGAAGGGTAAGAAGCCAGAAAATTTTCAGCTCTCTCAGGATGCAGCATCTCTAAACCCAGAAACTGGTTTGAGCCTCACGTCTCCCACTCAGTCTTTTATAGCTACCTCTGAAGAGCTGTGCCCTCTCCTCCCTTTCTGCCCTGAAATCTCACTGAACTCTTCTCACTGACGGATTCTAACCTGGAGCCACACGGGAGTAGGGAATCAGAACTTACATTCTGGATTTTGTCTTCTTCCATGCTCTTCCCACCACCCCAACAGGAACAGATTTCCACAGAACTCTTACAGAAAAATTTGAAAGGAATTGCCAATTCCGTCCACCTTTATTCACCACTGTAACAGCTTTAAGATTCCAAATTCATGCAAATATGTCTTAGGTCAAATTCCACTACTTAACATTTTGTCATGATTGATTTTTGGACTTTGAAAAGCAAAATTATTTTTTTTAATGATACACATGTTTTTGTTTGGTGGTGCTATTTCTGTTTCCCCAACCGTCTCAATTTGAGACGGTTAGGCTTAAATGTGCTTTGATGAGATCCCAAGAGACCACTATCCAAGGTGATACGCTTCTTCCATAGGAAGTTTCAATTCCCAGCAGATGGGCCCACTTGACTAGATTCCAATATAATAGATCCATTTTATTTTATGTAGTAACTGGTGGAGAAAACAAGAAAAATGAGCCAGAGACCATGAGTATTATTCACCTATGTTTCCATAGACCATCTGAAACTACTTCAAAAGCTATGAAAAAGTTAGTTGAAATAGAAATACAAGCAACCCAAGTGAGAAATTGTCTAGCTCTTAAATCTTTTAGAGATGTTCTCTCAAATAAAAGTCACATAAAGTGTTCACAGTCAGATATTACTTCAGGTTTGAATTCTTTTGAGACTGATAAAAAAATGCCCACCTCTTCACAAAATTATAACTGCCAAGCCAGTGTATCACGTAACTGGCAGGGAATGCAATAAATGGGGGACATAGTCACACAGGGGGGTTGCTAATGGCCAGGATACTGAGCCTTTTAGCTGAATTCACTCCAGGCTTGTAGTGTCTAAATACTATTAACATCAAAATTCCTGTGTGAGGATTCTGTGCTTCATGAGTTATTGGTTCCAACTCTCCCCCGAGGGAGGCATAATAAAGGCAATACAGCAATGATGAGCTCTGTGGTCTTCCTAAAGCAAAGCTCAAACATCCAGAGATGATATCCTTTCTGCTAGGGTTGACTGGCATAGTCCAGTGTCCAACAGTTACTGTTTGTCCAAAATAAGGACGTAAAAGTAGTAACTCCTGCACGTAAAGGACTACTGTTAATACAGCAGTACCAACAGAAGAGTTTAGGTGGTTAAGGGGACTCCACTATGCTTGGGTAAAGCAAAGCTCTCTCATCTCACATAAGCTATGTTAAAAAATTGAGTCTTGAAATTTTTCCGTGGATGGATGTTTACCTAGCTTTAATTGTTATATTCTTTACTTTGCCTTTTGGAAACTTCCAATTCAAGCAGAAGAAGGAGGTGGGGGGGGGAGGAAAAGAAAAAAGAAAGAAAAAGAGAAACATACTGACTTTTTTAGACAGTGCATTTTCCTTAAATGTTGGACTAATGGAGTAGTGACATGAAGCTTTCTTACTATTATTAGGTTGTAACTTAAGCAGATTTTTTTTAACTTTCTATAAGATCAAAACTCATCTCAATAATATCCAAATGGAGGAGTTATAGAAAAAAATTATGAGATTATTTTACAAAATTCGAGGTCATTAAATATGACTCATATATGCTCATAAATTTTGGGGTGGTGCTATTTTCTATGTTCGGATACTGACACTTCTTTTTTTTCCCTTAACATTTCATATTCAAAATTAAATGAAAGGTCAATTAAGAATTTATCTGTTAACATGCCAAAATGGACTAAAGAGAAAAAATAAACCATTTGTATTTTGGACCCTACTTAGGCAATACCATTAGATCAGAGAACCAATATGATCAATTGCCTGAAAGTTATCAGAAAGTCAAAATTCATCAGTAAACTCTTTACCTTTTGTCTAAGAGAGGGTGATACTAGTCTTTGAGATAGACTCTATAGAGAGATGCTCAAGAATTAGAGGAAATGCAGATAAATTAATTCCAAAGCATCTAAATATCTTAGTGTTTTTGATCTATGTATAGAAAGTTTTTGTGGCAATTCTGATAAAAGAATATTCTGCCCTATTAAGTTAAAACACTGACCTTTATAAGTTTTGGGGAAAAAAAGGTAGGAGTCTTTACTCTGTTTTTTGATATTTGACTGCTGACAGCTTTTAAAATTCTCCCTTTCTTCTCTGTGTGCCCCACATCTGGGCAAGCTATCAAGAAGGCCCTATATTCCCTCCTCTGACACCAGAGAAAGATTTAAACCACCCTACCTTCTAATCACAATTAAAAACCAGGTTCCTCTCCTTTTCTCTGTCAAGCCATTTTGGACTTGCTTGAGAGAAATGCCCCATTCTCCCCAGAGACCTCAATTATACCAATAATAAGTCTTTTATTCCCTCTTAGGGTGTGTGTTGTCAGCAGAACCAACACCCAAACCAAAATTTGGGTAAGAATTCATCTGCTTCTGCAGGTGACAATAATAAAACTTTTGGTATAAGTTATCTTTGGGAGATAGTTCTTTACACAAAATTTGCAGGGCTTTAAGAAAGAGGAGCGATGACTTAACAAGGTGTAGTAGTGGTGAGGAAAATCTAAAAAGTGGTGAAAATTCAAGGAACTTATAGATTTCTTACTTAGCAACTGAAATCTGAGTCTTATAATCAAAATATTAAACAATTATAATATTTGAAATGTTTTTCCTACTGATTTATAAATGAATGCTGCATTTAAAAAATAATAACACTACTTTTGATAAAATAAAATAGTAATATGCTATTTTAAGAGCTGCATTTTTAGCAGAGAGGATCTATGTTTGAGTAGAGTCTGGAAAGGATATTTTTGAGGCTGTTTCTTATCTAGACTCAGATGGCTAGAAAGCATGAATGTGGTAAACTTGCCTTCGAAAGGCTGAAATTCTGATATTAGCCATTAGGGTAGCAACATGGAATAAGATTAAAGGGATAAAGGTGAAACCTTTCCCAGGTACTGTCAATCCAACACTGGGGAAAATCTAATCTGGATACCGAGGAAACTTCAAAATGTGTGGTTAAGAGGTCAAGGTTGAGCACCTGGGTAGCTCAGTCAGTTTAGTGTCCCACTCTTGATTTAAGCTCAGGTCATGATCTCAGGGTTCTGGTATCAAGCCCTGCATTGGACTCTATGCTCAGTGGGGCATCTGCTTAAGGATTCCCTCTCTCCCTCTCCTGCTGCCCCGCCCCCCCTTGTGCACAAGCTCTCTCCCTCTCTAAAACAAATAAATAAATAAATAAATAAATAAATAAATAAATAAATAAAAGAGGTCAAGGTAGAGCTTCCAAAGGGTAAGAAAAAGTTGAGATAATGAATCTGTCCATCCAGCTTCATGTAATCAGGTAGAGTTCAGGAGGACTTCTGGACCTCTGTTTTATTTTATCTTTTTGTTCATTTATGCAATCTAAAATGTCAAGACTCCTAATAAAATAGTATATGATGAGCATAAGAATAGATAACATATAAAGCTTTTGTGAGAATTAATATTTCGAATGAAAAATATTGACCACAGGGTGGTCCATGCTAAGGATTAAATAACAGTAGTAGCAGTAGCAGTAACAATCTGAAGGTAACATAAAGCATTATGCCACATTTGTTGCTGGCAGTGAATTCTGGATCTATTTGAAACCAAGTTACTTGAGAAAGGATGGTGAGGAATGATGGAACCCAGCAACTGTTACTCAGACTTTTAATTCAGGTTCAAGTAACTGCCTTAATATTAAGACCCACTATGTGGCAGGTTCAACACAGTTGATATGCTTGTTTAGATCGAAATTGTTTCACAACTTGAAAAGAAGGAAATATACAGCAGTAAAGGATGAATGCCACGTTTTACCCTCACTGGACAGGTCTTCTCTTGCTGCTTGGGAGAATGAGCCGATCAAGTTGAAACTTAAAGATCTTAGAAACCAAAGTTATATTCTCAAATGCACCTTAAGTTGCAATAAAACTGATAGTCTGAAACTATATAAATCTTGAATGATTTCTAAATGAGTTCAGAACTCAGACAGAAAAGAGATAAATTTCGCCCATCAATACCCCAAGGCATTGATTTCCTACTGTGGCTAAATAGTTCCACAGCCATACCTTTCCAGCTCCTCAAATTCAACATGTATAAATCAGACTCCTCTCTTCCCCTGAAATTGCTTCTCCTTCTTGAGTGCCTGTCACCATCTATCGCGGTGGTATTTTTTACTCAATATCTCTCTCTGTTAATGTCATTCAGAGCAAAACAAGCATTAAATATGTAGTTAGAACTGCAATTCCTAAAATGTATCCCTTCCTTGCTTTCCCATTAACACCTAATCCAGGTATCCAGGTCCTAATTATCTGACTCTTAACCTTGCATTTTCACTCTAGCTGGTCTATGAGCCCCTAGATTTCTTCTGTTCTGTTCAATTCTACTCTTCATCACCAGTTATCTTTCTCAAAACTCTGATTGTCCCCTTTCCTCTCCAATGAGAGCACATTAAGATCCAAGCTCTGTATCATAGCCTTAAAAGGTTTTCACAATCTGACCCTGACTGTTCACAACCTTATCTCCACCAATACTCTTTTGACCTTTCCAACTATTAAGGTCAAATTTAACTGTCATGTTATTCAACTTTTCACACCTTGATTGTGCCACTCCCTCTTCCCTAAATTCTTTGATTTTGATTATTTGTACACTTTTTTTCCTGTTACACTGTAAGCCCTCAAAAACAAGGACCAAGATTTCATCAGAGAAGCTGCTCAACAAATGTCTATTGAATTGAATGAAGTATCAGGCACTTATGTAATTAAGTTGACAGGTTTGTCTGAAACTATACACAAACTAAGCAATGTTTTTTTAATTTCAGGGTTGGGAAACAAGTTCCAGCTCATGGCTGATGCTGTTTGAATGGTAGCCAAATTGAGTTTTGCAAGAGAAGGATCCCAGGCTATACCAAGATTCAATTGGAAATGTGCCATTCTCAGTGACTTATATCAGCTATGTGTGTGGAGTTGATGGGAAGGTGTTCTTCTATATATTTTCCATTCTTGCTGAAAAAAAAATCTTCTATAATTTATTGGCAAAATAATTTTCCTGTTTATTATATCATTTCTCTTTCTCTGTTTCAACATATGTATATAGAATGTTCATTCTTTGCATTTCTAGCCATGGAGAAAAGGCAAAGGAGTGGAGGAAATAATCATTATCAACTCAAGATATTTTCATGTGAAGAAGAGCAGAGAATCATAGTAGTAGCAGAAAGGGGACACGAGATGAAAAGAGGGGAGTTTTGTAAATGTTTCCTTGTTTATTTTTTATTTATTATTATTATTTTTTAAATGGGATATACTCAAGAATATCTGTTGATGGAATGATCAAGGAGAGAGGGAGAGGTTATTAGAGCGGAAGGGATGTGTTTTCAGGAATAAATTTTTTAGAAGGAAGAGAGGAGAAAGTGGCCTTTATATAAGCACAGAAACTTACCCATTATAATATGAAAGGAAAAAAAAACAAAGAGATGATAATTACAGATGAAACTAGGTTAGAGATTTCATTTTAGGATGATGAGTTAGAATATATTTTTAAAGGCTTTTGTTTTTTCAGTGATACTATTTTTTTGCATATAACAGGAAGATGAAATCATCCAAAGTAGCAACTCTTACACTTCATTTTAAAATTTGTTCACAAGCAGCAAATTATTGGTAAGTGGTATTTCCTTTTTGTTATAGGAAACTTATTCTAATAATAACCCTACCACTAATTTGCCATATGATTCTTATCTGTGAAATGAGGAGATTAGCAAAGAAGACCAAAACGTTCCCTGTGTTATGTGCACTTTGTAGAAAATAGTTAAAACCACAACACATTTCCTGAGACTGTCTACAACCCTTGTCCTTTTCACTGTGGAGTTTTGATTTCACAGTTCTCAGACAATTCCTTTTTTCCTAAAATCAAGATTAGGAAGCTTAAAAGCCACTATCCCACAAGCATATCCAGGTAAAACATTTAAAAATAATTCACGGCATTGGTTAAATAAACACCATCTGTACTATTTACATATGTTCATAAAAATGCTTTGAAGCCTTCAGGTATAATTCCAGAGGAATACAATTTCTGTTTATATACTTTTGTAGGTAACAAGTATTGCTAAAAGTATCAATTCCCACTCAGATGCATTGATCAATTAAAGCTGGCTTCCAGTTGTTCTGTTGTCGTATCCTGAACCGGAGGTTAGATGGGAGTTTGACAAGCTCCTGCCCCAAAACCAAATCCAGTCTGTTGCCTGTTTTATAAGAAGTTGTGTTGTAAAAGTCAGGTCCATTCTGTTTGCATACTAAAACAAACAAACAATAAACTAAAATAGTGTCTTATACAGAAAAAGTTTGCTGACCCCTGGTTTAGATGATTCTTCCTTCTCCACCTGTTCCTCCTTCTTCTAATCCAAAGCAATGAGGAAATTTTGCTAAAGGCTGTCAGGCAAAAGATGCCTACCTTGAACTGGAAGATTATATGGGTTGCTTATTGGGAACAGAGTTTGAAAATTGTAGAGTAGAGCATACGGAAGCTTTAAAAACCCTGTGCAACACTGCAGTTCAGCTCATCTGTTACCGTTATCTAATTTCTGATTTAAAATGGTTTCATCTTTCAAGTGCAACAAGCATATATTTGTTAAAATTGGATCCAAACAGCTAATGAAATATTCAAAAGAGACTATCAGCATCTATGGCCAAATAAGCTTGTTTCTAGAATATCTCAATTGGTTAGAAATCTTTTGACTATATCAATCACCTAAATACCTACATAACATCAATGCCATCATCATCTGTTAAGTCTGACTGCACTGATTTCCTACAACAGTATATTGACTTCCTGAACTGAGTACTAGTTTACATTCTCATCACCGTAAAATGTTAAGTAGACTCATATCTGCAAACATTTATTGTTCTGTGTTGCAGGCAGAGTTGAGTGAATTTGAAGGTTGTTTCCATGACAAATTATCAATGTTAGGAGGAATTTGTTGCTCTAAAGATAGACATTAATCTAAAAACATGCCTTAGCAAAATCATTAAAAGTTAATTAAAAAGAAAGCCAAGGATTTCTGATGGAAAATACTTAATATTTTTACTTTTTCCATTAAAAAACCCATTATGTGAAGCTAAACAAGTTATGATTATGTGGGACATAAGCAGGACAGAAGAAACAGTGAATTACAAATGGAAACATCTCAGTAATACTGGCAATAGAGAAGAGAGAATCAATGTATATGATGTCTGTAACTATATGTGTCAGGGAAGAAGGTCACTGGTTTGTAGATTTATTGTGTTGATCACCCTTCTTAGCAAATTGTGTTTACTACTCTGACACAAACACAATTACCTTTCCTGATTAGGAACCCAACTTATCTATTTTTAGCTTTATGTTGTATAATCATATACGTAGGGGTGTGGTGTGTGTGTTAAGTGCATGTGTGTATATGCTTAACAGTTATTTCTAATACGCTCAACTGTCTTTGTTACATTCTCCTCGTCTCTAGTTTATTTTCTATCTTTCTCACCTGGCGGTAGAAATAATTTACGTAAGAGACAGTTTATTTAAGGCAGAAACATATTCTAAGATCTCATACAAAGAGTCTTCATCTAGAAATGAGACTATGAGCCAAGAGGGGTGTCTGTCCCTTGAGCATCCGACTCTGTTTTTCAGCTCAGGCCATGATTTCAGTGTCATGTGATCCAGCCCTGGGCCAGGCACTGTGCTCAGTGCTCAGTGCAGTCTGCTTGAGATTCTCTCTCAACCTGTTCCTCTGCTCCTCCCCCGACTCGTGCTCTATAAATTAATTAATTAATTAATCGTTTTTTTTAAAAAAAGAACATAAGCCAAATATTTGGCAGAAGCATCTTTGCCCATCTTAGCTAATAACCTTTTCCTCTGAAGATGACAGCAGGTGTTAGAAGTCCAGAAACATTAGATTTCCTAGCTATCTATGTGTCTCTGTCTCTCTTCTCTCTCCTCTACTCTCCTCCCCTCCCCTACTTTTCTCTCCCTCTCCTTTTCCTTCTCTCTCTGTCTCCTCTCCTATCATTGAAAAAACATATATAAATTATATATATTTATATAATTATATAATTAATATATAATTAGTAGGAGGAGCTGATCTGAGAGTTCCTTTTCTATTATGCTAAAATGTCTAGATCCCAATTCCACTTTGCGAGGGAGAGGTTTCCTCACCACCACCAAGTAATTCTCAGGACACCAATACTACAATTCAACTCAGTTCTACACCATCAATACTACAATTCAACTCAGTTCAGTCACTATCTACCCAGAGATAGCAGCAGATTCCTCATGTAAAGGATTCAGCCCTACACAAGTCCGCCCTCCTCCCTCTTTGGAAAATGACAGTTGCAGGTCCATTGTTACCTATACTTCTGACAGCGATTCCCAAGACCCCTTCCTTGGATTCAATTAATTTGTAAGAGTGACTCACAGAACTCAGGGAATCTGTTTACTCTCTAGATTTCCAGTGGATGATAAAAACATGTAATGCAGGAACAGCCAGATGGAAGAGATTCATAGGGCAGACTATAGAGAAGGGGTTGGAGCTTCCATGCCCCCTGGGAGCTCACCACTCTCTCCAAATCTCCACGTATTCACCACCCAGAAGCTCTCTGAACACTGTCCTTTAGGGTTTTTATGGAGAGCTCATTTCATAAATACAATTAATTAAATTACTGGTTTCTACAGTTAAACTGAGTCTTCAGCCCCTCTCCCCTCCCTGGAGTTGGGGTAGGGAGAGGAAATTAAGAGTTTCAGCCTTTTAATCACAGGCTTGGTTCTCCTGGCAACCATCCTCTCATCCTTCCTTACCTAGTGCCTTCAGAAAGTCATCTCATTAGCATAACAAGATATACTTTTAAGGCTCTTATCGCAGGAAATTCCAAGAGACTTGGGAGCTGTGACCAGGAATCATGAAAAAGACCAAATACACATTTCTTATAAATCACAATACCATAGTGCCATCAATAATTATACTGATTTTGCAATTTTTTTCCCCTCTTCCCATTAACTTAAACGGTGGTGTGCTTTGGCGATTTGGAATATAATAAAGAGATTGGTACCTGAATTTATGGCCCTGAATCCAGAGAAAATATTCTTAAGGAAAATTCAAAATCCTTTGTCTAGTACCTAGAGGAAAATTTTATGGTAATTACAAAGGCTTGTAGAAAATTATTCCACAGGATCAAATTCTCCTGCAAATAAATCTCTATCCCATTATTTCTACCATCAAAAACAATAAAAATATTATAATTCTTATAATTAGAAGAAAACAATGAAAGTTTAAAAGTATATTTTCTCTTTAGAACATATGGGAATTTTTTTTAAATCGGAAATAGATATGGAAAAGAATAAAATAACCAATCGTCACATGTGTAGAGAAAATTTTTAAAAATTAAAAATCAGCCAAAACCTTAGAAAATCAGGATTCTTCAATTCAGTATAAAATACAGTGTTTTGTTTTGTTTTTTTAAAGATTTTATTTATTTATTTATTTATTTATTTATTTATTTATTTATTTGACAGAGAGAGAGACAGCCAGTGAGAGAGAGAACACAAGCAGGGGGAGTGGGAGAGGAAGAAGCAGGCTCCCAGCCGAGGAGTCTGATGTGGGGCTCGATCCCAGAGCACTGGGATCACACCCTGAGCCGAAGGCAGACACTTAATGACTGCGCCACCCAGGTGCCCCTTATAGTAAGTTTTATTTCACCTATGATTATCTTGCAACATTGTGCTGAGGAACAGGATTCTAGTAATTTTACAAACTGGGAAGAGACTGTTTTAATACTGGGGTGGGAGAGTTTCTAATTAGATCATCTGGAGCCAGGTCTGATATGATGGAATAAAAGCACACTGAAGAGATCAGCAGAAGTGTGGGATCTTAGAACACAAAAGTATGTAAATACCTGAAATGGAAGGGCTGTAATAAGGGGCTCCTAGATTTCATATTATATTATGTCCATTATATTAATTTCACATTTTCAATGTTTATAATACCTAAATTATGTTTTAGAACTATAAATCCATAAGCCAACCCTTTCCTACAGGTTGATTCTGAACAACCGAGACTGCTGAATGTTGCAATATTATTTTTAAATAATCACATATTTGCAGAAACAAATATTGAGACTGCATCAGTAGAGAAGGAACTGTAATCATACGTCATTCGATATGCTACTATAAGGAAGAAAAATCTGAACAAGATTAGTAGGATTATCTTTATGTTACGTCAGTTGCTCAAAGTACATCACACTTTAGCTGGTCTAACATTAGGACCACAATTTTCAACAGGTTTTCTTTTTCTTAAATTTCATATGGATTGTTACAAAAATAATGTTTTATCTTTCTTATAATTAATATGTTTCAAACTTTTATTTCAACATCTTATTAAAGTACAATACATATCACCAAAATATATAAACAGTATGTGCAACAGTGATGAATTTTAACCACCTCTCAGATCAATCTGTTTATATTTTTATTATATCCTGGTTAATCTCCATTTTTCTAGGTCCATTCTTTTTGAAATTCCTCTAGACTTCCTATCTTTCTTCTCATGTTTTCTATGACTATGACCCTATATATTTTAAGAGTGCCCCCCCTCTAGCTTTTATAGCTTTGGTTGTTTTTTGTTTGTTTGTTTTGTTTTGTTTTGTTTTTATGTCAGGTCATTGTAATTTTATAATTTTCTTAATTTCCAAAAATGTTTAATGATCTCCAACGACTCCTTAGGATGGCATGTTTTATGGAGGCAATTATTAATGTATCTTAATATAGTAATATAATATTTTACTTTTTTCTTTTGTTTATTATTTCTATCTCCTCTGGAATAAGTTTTCTATGTTAGCCATTATCTTGTTGCGACTGATGGCAAAACTGGAAGAATTTAAAATCATATGCCCAAATCCAGGAGCTGATAATTTTCAGCTCATTTAATTTTATAGACTCAATCTTTACATTCATTAAATTTGTTGCATAACAAATAAACTATAGGCTAGACAAATTAGAATAGTAACATAGAATATTTAAATCAGATTCTAAGGGAGTAGATGTTTATTAGAGAAGAACATAAGACAATATTATAGTATGTATTGCTGCAGCAATTATAAATAACACAAATTTGAAATTTACATTGCTAAATATTTTCACAAAATTTTTCATATTCCTTACTTTCATTTACATTTCTAAATTTTCCCTTCTTACTGCTAGCACAGCCTAAGATTTCAGGCTCTTCCTGTACTTTCCTTGTTCCAGCTCTGGAATCAGCCCCAGTTGCTTTTATTGGATAATAGCATTTAGGAACCAAAATTTGGGTGTTAGGTGTACTAATTGCTACCAGAATGCAGTGATCAGGGCTAGAGTATGTATCTATATTTATATTTATATTTACTTATAGATATTTTCTCACATGTGTATCTATACTGATTTTTAGTGCCAAAGATTTAAAAATCAGTCTATCTGACTTTATTACTATATAGTTATATAACTATTCATATATTGAAAACTGAGTTCACATTAATAACTCTAATTCCAACTCAGCAATTCAGGGTTTATTTCGGTTTTTCTTCTTTCCATTTTTTTTTATCATCTCTTTGACAATGAGAAACTTTACTCATATTATCTCATCCCTCTGTATTTTCTAATTTGCTTAATTTCTCTGAATGTAATTGATCTCTCAAACTCACAGCCTGCTTCTTTGGCCTCAACTCTGCCAAACATGCTGGCCAAGTAGCTACCTAATGGGTTTTAGCCTTGACACACAGCAATGTGCCAGGGAAATCCTGGATTATGGACCTATAGAACGTGCCACTCACACCAGACCATTTGTCAGGCCCAAGTATTCTGACAGTGCCAATCACCTGGGCCAGATCTTTAGTCTCAGCCCCACAATGGACAAATCCTCAACCCTGGCCCCACCACAGCCAAGTCCCTGCCAGCCAGAGACTTGGCTCAGGCAAAAGGGAAAACAATCAAGAAGGGAGAAGGCTTGCATTGTCTATATTCTTATTGTCCTCTTGTTACAGAATATGTTCTCCATAAGACCAGAGGATATATGACATTTTTTACCATTGTTACTTGTTTATGTCTGACACGTATATACAACAAATATAATCACAGTTTCATTGTTGAATGGATGGGTGGGTGGATGAATGGATGGATGGATGAATGGATGAATGAATGAACTTGGTAATTACAAGTGGAATAAGACATTGATTTCCTAATTCCTGGCACTATGTATTTAAAGATTTATTTATTTGAGAGAGAGAGAGAATGATAGAGCATGTGTATGAATGGGGTGGGGGGGAGGCAAAGGGAGAGAGAATCCCAAGCTGACTCCCCATTGACCATGGAACCCAACCTGGGGCTTGATCCCATGACCCCAAGACCATGACCAAAGTAGAAATCAAGAGTTGGATACTTACTGACTGAGACACCCAGGTGCCCCAATACTATTTTTTTATATATATATTACTTTTATAACTTCTCTTTTTTTTTCTTTTTTTTATGAATACATGCATGTATGTATGCATTCAAGTGTGTATGTAGAAAATTTTATCTATAAGATGATATAAATTAACTTTGCAATTAGTCTTGAGCTCACAAATAACTATTCCAAAATTCTCTGAGATAAGGGAAATAGCAGATGGATTTGTTTATGGTTTAGGTTTGTATTTTGAGATAATTCCCCAGGCAGGAGAATCCACTGTGTTTTGCATAATTTGTCTCAGAGCCAACTAATATTCAAGGAGAATCAGAGTAAAAGGCTATACTAAGAAAAGAGATTCATTAAAACATTGCCATCCGTGAAAATTTATTATCACGTTCAGATCTGACATTAAGAAAGATTAAAATGGTGATTCCACTTAATACACAATATCAAGGATTTCATTTTTAGGAGTCAAAAATGGCATGAAGAACCATCTCTAAATTCAGAGGCAGTATCCTTTAAAATAACAATGTAATTATGGAAATTAAAATCTCATATTTATAGAGTACTCCATATGAATTATGGTTATTTCAACCAAGTCCCATTATATTTTTATCTTACAAAATACCAACAGGTTTGTAATTACAGCCCTCTAAAGATCAGGTAATTGAGGATGAGAAAGACAAAGCTATTAGCCTAAATCCAAAATGATACTAAATACTGCACCCAAGATTAAGATTTTTTTTTCTTTTACACATTAAGATAAATTTAAATTTCCACCTCTTTCCTGTTAAGAATTGGACTGTGTTGATCTGTTTCACATTAATGTTTGATCTTTATATCTGACTAATGTCATTAAGACACTTGTCATCAGTTAGGCTAGTTTGTGCTTCCCAGTGTGCCCTAATTGGAAACTCTCTTGTGGCACATTTCAAAGGAGACAAGTTTGTTGATGATTGACTAACATCCCAATAGGCAAGATAGACAAAAGGTATCAATTTATTCCAACGTTGTGGTTCACTGATGATGAATTGTCTTAGCATCTGTTTGGGTTTTTGATTAAAATACCCTTCAGCCCATCTGTTTCTACCAGATAGAGAGTTTTCTGCAAAGGAGGAATTTTGAAAAACTTGGGCACCTCATTTAACAGTGTAGACATAGAATTAGAGCCCTGAGTTGTTGAATTTTCTGAGAGAAAGCACTTCCTTGTGTCAGTCTAAATGGTTACACAATTATCACTAAGGCCAGAGTTATATAAATGATGTGAAAGAGCACAATTAAAGGGCCACCATACCTTCTTAATGAGGACATCTTGAATTTAAATCATATTGTGGAAAGTGTACTTTCTTAGAACAGGCTATTACAATGCATTGTATAGGAGGTTCCATATAGATTTTTCCCTTCCCACATTTCAGTCTTCTTAGTCTACCAGTAGCTTCTCTTTAATACAAATAGAGTGTTTGCACTTACTTCATCAGAAAATTTAAATGACCAGTTCTAAATCTATAACCTCTCTTAATTTCTCCCTTATTTGAAAACTAAGTGTTTGATATTGGGCAAGTCAGTTAATATCTTGGTATTTTAGTTCATTTACATATAAAATGAGGATCATTATAATTACTTCATAGTAACTACAGGGATTAAGTGAGATAGGATGAATTTATCTCAGGAATGCAAGTTTGGTTTAGCATTGAAATATCAATCAGTGTGCTTCAACACAATGAAGAAATAAAGAGAAAAACAGGAGCCTCTCCAAAGATGCTGGAAAAAAAAATTTGATAAACTTTAACAACTACCCATGAAGAGGGAAGGAGGGAAGGAGGGAAGGAAGGAAGAGAAAGAAAGAAAGAAAGAAAGAAAGAAAGAAAGAAAGAAAGAAAAGAAAGGAAAAGGAAAAGGGAAAGGGAAAGGGAAAGGGAAGGGAAGGGAAGGGAAGGGAAGGGAAGGGAAGGGAAGGGAAGGGAAAGAAAAGAAAGAAAAGAAAAGAAAGAAAAGAAAAGAAAAGAAAAGAAAAGAAAAGAAAAGAAAAGAAAAAAGAAGAAAAAAAAGAAAAGAAAAGAAGAAAAGAAAGAAAAGAAAAGAAAGAAAAGAAAAGAAAAGAAAAGAAAAGAAAAGAGAAGAAAAAAAAGAAAAGAAAAGAAAAGAAAAGAAAAGAAAAGAAAAGAAAAGAAAAGAAAAGAAAAAGACTAGGACACTAGGGGGCACTTTCTCAGTCTGTAAAGGGGAATCTATGAATAACCTATAGGTCACATTTTGCACTTTTTTTTAATAGTGAAATGTTGAATGCATCCCCCCCCCCAAACATTGGATACAAGGCAAAGTTACTATTCTCTCCAAGTTAAGATTGTGGCAGAAATCTTAGCAATTATAATACAGGAGAAAAGTGAAAGAAACCCTAAAAATTGGAAAGGAAGAGGTAAACCTGCCATTATGTACATGACCCAGTTGTTTATATGTAGACAATCCTAAGGATTCTGTTAAAACATCCTAGATGTCATAGGAAAGTTAATAATTGTTCATGATAAACAAAAAGAGCAATTTTATTTCTATCTACTATTGATTAACATAAAACAAATGGAAAATAAAATATTGAAAAAATACAATAACAACAAAACTAAAAAAAAAAGAATAAATTTATGAAAGACTTGTGATACATCTACACTGAAAGTTACAGACAGTGGTGAAAAATTACAGAAGGTATAAAAAAATAGACTACATTAAATAGAAAACAACATGTATATTATATCTAAGTTGCTATCTGTTCTTTCCAATTTGGTATAAAATTCCAGCTAAAAATTTCTTCTATAAAAGTCCAACAATTTTTGGAGAAATTGACAAGATAAATGTAAAAAACCTAGAATAGCCAACATAATCTTGATTTAAAAAGGCATGTTATTTGATTTCAAAGACTTCCTATAAGTGTTTAAGACAGTGTAATATTGTCATACTAATCCACAACCAATGCTTGGAACAGATTAGAAAGTTTAAAAATTGATAAATATTTATGTAATCACCTTATTTTTGACAAAACTGCCAGGAAATTTTAATGAGGAAAAGAAAGCCTCTATAAATTGTGCTAGAACAACTGTATTGTTGAAAAAGGAATAAAAAGCCTTCCATCATACTTCACACAATACCTAAAATTAATTTGAAGTGAATTATAGACGTAAAATCTTTTAGTATAAGCTTCTAAAGAGAAACAGAAGGAAACCTTTAAGACTTTGAGGTAAACAAAATATTCTAAAGTAAAAAAAAAAAAAAACAAAAAACCTAACTCTCAAAGGAAAATTGACAAATTATGTTTCATCAAACCTCAAAAGTTTGCTTATAAAAGAAACCATTCAGAAAGCAAGAATAGAAGCCACAGACTAGAAGAAAGAGTTATATGTTTTATTTATGTATCTGTATGTTATATAAAGTTGCATTATTATATCTATTGCACATAGAAATTATGTTATGTATTACATACGTTGTTATATGTAGGAAATATATAGAAATTATTTTTATCTATCATATATATTATCTTCTAGTTTGTTGGCTAATTTCTCATTTATTTCCTCATATATACATATAAAATTATTATCAAAACATATAAACAATTCACACAAATCAACATTATGGCACAAATCTAATAAACAAGGAATAGTACAGACACTTCACAAAAGATCAATAGTCAATAAGCACGCGTGAATTTTCTCCATGTTAGTCATCAAGGAAATGCAAATTAAACTGAGAGACACCAAACTCACTACAAAAAATTTTTAAATACAGATAAATTCAAGAGTGGGGAGCAACTGGAGTTCCTATATATTGTTGGTGGAATATGTCAAATTCTATTACTGTTTTGGAAAATGTTTTAACAGTTCCTTTAAAGTTAGGCAGAAACTTTGCCTATGTCTCAGAAATTCCTGTCTAAGATATTTATCCAAGTGAAATATAAATATATGTCTACAAAATTTGACTTACAGAAGAATGTTTATATCAACTTTATTTATAATAGCCTCATAGCTATATATTGACTGAATGACTATCAATATGAAAAAAATGTAGTAGAGTCATGTAATAAATATAAATGGACTACTGATGCGTGTAAGCCATAAATGAAAGAAGAAATAACTATTTTAAAATAGGATATAATTGATTAAATTTTAGATTATATTTAAATAGTTATTACATAACCCTATTTTCAAGGAAAAATATATCTGGGCTTTGATTGTTCAGAACCTTTATCATTCATGTCAGTATCCCCTGGATTATCAGTGCTTTAACAGTCTTCTTAAAGTGTCATTCCCATTGATAGGTTACTCCAGGCACAGTTTGACTCACACAGAAAAAGGAAACCATCACTTTCCTCTGTCTGGTATTATGTTTCTAAGAGTGAACTCTTATATTCCATTATCTTTTGTTGGGTAACCTTATCAAACTGTACCCTTTAGTTGGTTCTTAGCCTTTAAGTTTTATAATCAACTTCATGAATCTCTGAGGAGGAAAGTATTTGTTTTACTCTACAAAGTCTTACTTTTGAGAACAAAAGCCCAAAATTATCCCATAAGGTATGAGTTAGAAAATATTGTTTAAGTATGTACAAGCCAGCTCTCCAGCCCTAGACTTGTACAAATATTTTAGAGACTGCAGTACAAAAGAGGGTTAGGGAATGAAGCAAGAAATTTAGAGCCTGAAAGTGGTCTAAGAAGTTGCCCTGAGCTCATGGCAGTCATTTGGAACCCTCCAATTAATGAACTCTAAGAAAAATTGGTGCATAGATAGTATTTGTATCTTTTCATCTTTACATCAGCGCTGTCAGCCTTGTGGGTAATCCTGACATTACGAAAACAATGCTACTGGTAGAATAATGATTTTCCATGTGAGCATCCACTGACAGAGAAGATAGGAAGCAGCTTCAGGGAGCCTCCAAGGACAATGAAAACTACAGGAACGTAGTATTCCCATTTCTTTAGAAGGGTTAGAGAAAGTAGTAAAACTGAACAAGCCCTTAGATTCTTCAGTGGTCTCCTGGTCCTGATGAGAGGACGTGAGAGACAAACACAGCTTGGACATGGTGAGAAAGACCAGAACAGAAAACAATGATGCCCCAGAGTCTGAGGAGATAGTGTTTCTTGGTAGATGTCACACCAGGACGTGGTAGATGCTATGCTACAGAATGACTGCAAGCACTTAATCTTCCCCGTAATGTTATTGTACTGTCTTAGATATATGCTTGAAAGGAGAACAGAAAGGCGTTGGTAGAAATTCCCAGTTGAATAAATCTAAGTAAAAACACTGAGGTAACAAATTTTACTTGGACTTAGCTACATTAAGCTTTCCGTATTGAGCAAGTAAAAGATACAAGATACAATTAAAGTTTACTTATCAAATAATAGCTTGGGTTTTTGTACATACACAGTTTTTGGCATCGTATCTGTTTTCCGGTGGTTTATCCTTTTGAGGATTTGGAACTCTAATACGCTTTTGAGCTTCAGTTTCCGGTAAAATGGGAATAACAAAACCTAGCTCAAATTGGGCAAAATAATGTACTATACATTAGGCAAGATTTCAATTGGGTGAAAAACAATATCTAAATCTCAGTGACCTGATACAATACAATTTCATCTCTCGTTCATGCCACATGTTTCGCATTGGTTGGCAGACAGATGGGGGGGAGTGGTGAAAGAGGGTTCTGTCATATTTTAGGTTCACCATATGAAATACATGTACTGAGATTTCTCATTCTTTTTTTTTTTTTTTCTGTACACCAACCTGACATGGCATATGTTAATTCTATTTACAGCCTGATGACCAGAATTGGTCATATGGCTCTGACCAGCCTTAAGGAGATTGGGACATGTAAGCTCTATGTTCCTGGAAAAAGAATTAATCAAATAAAAGGAGCACAAATAATTTCTACCATAAAGGTTATGTGAAATAGTGCACAGACAAGGTATAGTACTATTACTGCCACAAATAGCCTCAAAAAAGTATAGCAACTTATTTTTTTAAAAAGGATTTCATAAATTGTGTTAGTATTCTTCATTCCTTTTATGGCATTTTAGGCTTTGAAAGGTAGCTTGGTGTAGCCAAAACTTTGGATTCAGTGGTAGGTCTGGGTTCTAGTCATGGATTTGTAACTAGTTTTTTGACTGTAGAAAAATTCTTCAATGTTCCTGTGTAATATTTTTCAATTAATCAAATTTTATTAAACATTCTCTTACAAAATTCTTTCCAATTTAAGATTATCTTTAACTATGTATCCTTATAGACTGACTAGATGTAACCATTCAGTAGCCAAAATTTAGAAAGTGAATTTTGCTTTTTTAATTTGTCCTCTGTAGACAGCATCACACTTACCATTCAAATCTTGGCCCAAAAATATATGAAGAAAATATTAAAATATTATTCAGTTAATTATGAACACTGAAATCTGCAAGAGAAAAACAGTCCTTAAAGTGGTTGTTGTTAGCTGGATGGCATACAATGGACATTTATAATTAAAAACAGAAGAGGTTTAATTATCCCACAAGATTTAAAATGTCCCTTTAAAAAATAAATAAATAAATAAAATGTTCCTTTAGACAAAAAGAAAAGGTAGCTTTATTCTTAATCTTGCTTCAAACCATTTTCCACTCTAACTTAAAACTCAGATTCAGTGGATTGTCTGTTTTAGCCTTTAGGTGAGGAATGGTATTCAGAACACACCCAGATTAAAGATTTCTTTCTGAAGAATTTATAATGCTGACCTTAAGCCCAGGAATCTCTTTAGGGAAGAGCCTACTGGGAGAAACCATTGTCCAGTAGAAGGCAAGATAAAGTCATGATCTCTCTTCATTTGATTAGATTTGGCCCCTACTTTCAGGTTTGGAGAAATTATTTAATATTTCAAGTTTTCATGGCAGACAAAATTGGATGGATCACTGAATCATAGTTTAGGAATCAGAAGTGATATTGGAATAAGAAAATTCATATTCAACTTTAAGTATGGCATTTTTTATGTTTGATATACAGCAAGTATTTAAAGTCTCTTGGTCTCAGTTTCTATAGCAGGTAAAATAGCTTAATAAGGTTCCAATATTGTTGAAAATATTAGAATGTAAAGATATTGTATAAACCATAAACCACTGCGCAATTTAGAGTTTTATTTTTCCTCCTTGCATTTAGCTTAGGGTTTGGTATAAAATCTTAATCAATACATGGTGTCTGAGTGTATGGACATGTCAGAGATGATGATTAATGCTTTGGGAAGCAAATTATGAATTTGAGGGTAACTAGAGAGTCAGAGCCCACTCTGAATTCAGGTCCTCTATATGGAAAACCTGGGCCTTATTCCTATTAAAATTTACATGAGATGATTTTTTGGGGGGGCTCAGTGATGTTTGCAGTAAAGTTACTGGGTGATGTTTAAACTGATTAATTATATTTTTAGATGTGCAAGTTTAGCCCAAATCCAGGCACATTTACCCTTCTACAAAGTTGTGTTCAAATTGAAACTTACACTAAATTTCCATTATGACCCTTAAGTGATATATAAATGTAGCCTATGTTCCTTATTCAGGCAGTTAGCTAGCTATGTTTAAGTTTTTGCTAGTTCATGTTGGAGTGGAGAGAAAGAAGGATGGAAATTAAAGTAAAAACTGATAGAGGATGTGAAAGAAAACAAGATCATGCTGATGAGGGAATGGAAGGCAAGCTGAGGACAAAGCAGAAGCTGACACCCTGCAACCCCCCCCAACCCCCCATGGGATGTATGCAACATTCCTCAGGCGCTCCTGGCTGCCCTAAAGGACAACGAAACAGTCCTACCACCTACAGCCCATTGACAAGTCCTTGAAACAGGCATGGTGACATTCCTCTAGGAACTCAGCTGCCTCCATGTTAATACTTTGCTAAGGGCCAAAAGGCAGTCCTGGCCTGATCCCCTCCCCTCCACCAAGATCCTGTAAGTCTACTTTAACATATAAAAATTCCTTTGGGGGGCGCCTGGGTGGCACAGCAGTTGGGAGTCTGCCTTCGGCTCAGGGCGTGATCCCGGCATTATGGGATCGAGCCCCACATCAGGCTCCTCCGCTATGAGCCTGCTTCTTCCTCTCCCACTCCCCCTGCTTGTGTTCCCTCTCTTGCTGGCTGTCTCTGTCGAATAAATAAATAAAATCTTTAAAAAAAATAAAAATAAAAATAAATAAAAAATAAAAATTCCTTTGGAAACTTCCTTTATCTCTAACTCCCCCCCCCCACCAATATACATGTTGGCAATCATCCCCCAAGCATATGGCCCACCGATATACATCTGAAGGGTCTCATGACTAAGGTTTTATTAGACGGTAATAAATGACCCTTTCCCAACAGTAGCTAGCCCCCTCAAGGTCCTGGAGACCTTGCTTCCAAAATTCCTTAGAGACTTACGCTATCCCTAGCCCCCTCCCCACTTGAGGATATAAAATAAGCCATTCCTCACAACCCCGGGGCAGCAGCTCTTTCTGCCCACGGGTCCTCATCCCGAGGTGATGAAGTTGGGGAATATAGGTGAGGTTCAGTGGAGTGGAGTCCAGAGCTGACGACCAAAAAAGAATTCTTGAGGCATCTTTGGTGCAAAATTGGTGGTTTATTAAAGCACGGGGACAGGACCCATGGGCAGAAAGAGCTGCTGCCCCGGATTGTGAGAGGTGGCTGATTATATACCATGGGGTTGGGGGAGGTGAGGAAAAAGGGAGGCTGAGAAAGCACTTTCATATGTCAAAGAAGACTCACAGGATATTGGAGGCCCCGCTATTGTCACCAAGGCTGTCCACACTATCACTGTGTCCTTATCAATGAGCTGCAGGTCCTTTCCTTAGTTTTAGGGCAGCCAGGAGTGCCGAGCATTGTTGCATATGTGGGGGGGGGGGTGCAGGGTGTCAGCTTCTGCTTTGTCTTCAGCCAGCCTTCTATTGCCTCATCATGAGCAAGACATTTTGCTGATTTTTCACTCCTGCTCTCCTAATGGGAAGGCACGTAGAAGTGGCTCGGTAAATCTTGGTGATTCAATGAAAGAAGGACAAGGAAAATAATTGGTTAGGAGAGTGCAGAGAAAGTGGGATGCAAGGAGTAAGATAATAAAGAAAAATAAATAAAAAGAAGAGCTAGGAAATACAAAATAAAGTGAGGCAACCAGTGGGCTGTTGGGAGAAATAACATGAGGGGAGAAATTCAGTTGTTTTCTCTGCAGCCCAGAAGGGGGAAAAAAAAAGGATAAATAGAACCAAAGCAGGACCCATTTTGTCTACATTACAATCACTAACTTCTAAAGCCTTCCAACAAGAATATGCTACCCCAAGAAGTGGGGATGATGTAGGAAACAAAAGCAAAAGAATTTCCTTGCTATTTGCAGCCCATTGACAAGTCCTTCAAACAGACCGAGTGACCTTCCTCTGGGAGTTCAGATGTCTGGATATTGACACTTTGCTAAAGGCAAAAGGCAATGTAAGCCGAACCCCCAGGATCCTGTGAGTCTACTTTAAACATATAGAAGTTCCTTTGGAAATTTCCTTTATCTCTACGCCCTAAGATGTACATTGGCAGTCATCCTCCAAGCATATGACCCACTGATATACATCTGAAGGGTCTCATGACTGCGTTTTTACTAAACAGTAACAAATGACCTTTTCCTAATAGCTAGCCACCTCCGGGTCCTGGAAACCTTGTTTCCAAAGTACTCAGGAGGCTAGTGCTGTCCCTAACCCCCTCCCAACTTGAAAGTATATAATCAATCACTCCTCAAGAACCCTGTGCAGCTCTTTCTGCCCATAGGTCCTGTCCCCTGTGTTTTAATAAAACCACCTTTTTGCCCTGAAGACTCTCAAGAATTTTGCCCTGAAGACTCTCAAGAATTCCTTCTTGACTGGTTGCTCTAAGCCCCCACATTTCTGCATCAGACAGCTCAGCCCCCAGGGTTGTATAACAATATTAGTTGTGTGTTCTAAAAGGAATGCAAGGGTTCAATCAGTGTCCTTGAATTTGAAGGTAACTGGAGACTTAGAGCCTACTCTGAATGCAGGTTCCCTACATAGAAAATGAATAAAATGATATTAACATTTTTATATATTTTTAAATTCACTTAATTCTATGAGAATGGAACATGGAAGGTTTAGAGTGTACTGTGAGAGATTCGGAGAAAAATGAAGGGTAGACTCATTTATACTTTCCTTTTTCACTTACCAGGAAGAAGATTAAGGAGATTAGAGAAAGCCAGGGAGGACAGGTATCCTCTAGCTTTTCCACAAAGGAGTGTGCCTTCCTCTGGCTTGCTTAAACTAAATTGTGGCATTTGAAATAAAACGTTTGGCAGATCTTTGTCACTAATAATATTTTTATTACATTTAATTCCTCAAATATTGTTTCTTCCTATTTTTTTGTAAACTACATGAGTTATGTGAAAATCAGATATTTTATATTATAGAATAACATTAAATTATAAGAATATTCATTTTGTGATAAAGGGATAAATATGTTGGTTATTTAATTCAGGAATCGAAATATTCTGCCTAAAGGCATTCTTGTATAGTTTTATCATTTTCAGAGATGAAAAAAATGAAATATTAATCAAACTTCCACTACCCTCTTTTATTACAGTTTAAAAAATATAGCCACACTTCTTGTGCCCTTGCCTAGAGGAAGTATGTTAATAAGAGCAACCTACTTCGATTATAAATCAAGAGACAAATATCATACTGCACTGCAATGCTCAATATAATTTTAGATTTAAGAAACTTAGATTAAAATTTACATAATAATTAGCATACAAAGCATAGATGACACCAGGATGGCGGCTTTTTGCTAGAAAGTAATTTTGAACATCAGTAAAAAATAGATAATATACTCATATAAAATGGCCAGCTTCAAAATAAAATACTTATGAAGATATGTAAAGAGAATATAGCATAAAATATTATAAATTAAGATTGTCTGAAATTAGGAGAATTTTTTTGTACCTAGATATAAGCTTAATGGAGCAAAATATATAAAATGAAAATGACAAATTCTAAGAAATATCCAGTCACAATGTATTTCATCATATGAAAGAAAATATAAAGTTGTTGTTGTTTTGTTTTGTTTTGTTTTCTTTAATCATTGTCCATGCTCTGACTCTGAAGCCTAATATCTTTATTAGGGAGAAAAAAATTGGGAAATTTTCGCAGAGACATAGTATATATTTATGTAACTTCACCTTCAGTTTTTTTTTAAAGATCTATTTACCTATTATTTTAAAAGAGAGTGAGAGAGAGTGCACGTGTGCAAGAGCGAGTGGGGGGGGTTGGGAAGAAGCAGGGGGGAAAAGAGAGAGGAGAGACTCTCAAGCAGACTCCCCATCGAGCACAGAGCCTGACACAGGGCTTGATCCCATGGCCCCAAGATCATGACCTGTGCTGAAATCAAGAGTCAGATGGTCAACTGTCGGAGCCACCCAGGCACCCCCCTTCACCTTCAGTTAGATGCTGAATCTCTGTTCCAACATGATTTCAGTCCCCGTGTCTTCTCTATGATACAGTCGTAAAAGTTACCTCTTCCTGACTTCTGTTTCATGTCTGCCTTTCCTATGTGTTTTAGCCTGGGCCATGTAAGAGGGGGAAACACACAAACATGAGTTGTGTGTGCTTTTTGAAACTGTAGGATATGCTCTGTGTTTCTTTTATATCCTATCTGACCATCTCTGCATTCAAAGACCAGGAAGGCTAAAAAGCCTCAGTCAGGAAGCAGAAACCTGCAGAATGTGTACTGTCTGTCTATGATAGAGATCTTGAAATGGGAGCAGAGTCAGCAAGAACCCTGATTGAAGTGGATTCTGGAAATGGAAGATTTTTATGTGATCTGCCCAATATATACATGTACATATCTATATATATATCATCTATATCTCTATCTATATATTATATAGAATCAGGAAATGGAGTAGGAGAGGATTTAGAAGTCCAGCAGATCGGTCTATAGGTTGACAAATGCCTGCAAAACAAAACAAAACAAAAAACAGATAAGGTTCCCTGAAGAGTAATTTCCTTTAGATTTCCAAGAGATTTTATTCAGTACCCAAGTACAAAGATAACAGAACCATGGCCAATCCACATGCTCTTTCTTTTCATTTTACGGATTAGTACAGAAAGGGGGGGGGTCAGTTTTGACCCCAAGGGGATAAATGTTTCAGCAGAAGAGAAAAAGACCATAGCTCGTATAACCCTAAATAAGAACACACTTTTGAATATGTCTGAAATGATTAACCCTAAGAGACAAAGGACATGTTTACACATGATTTAACATCCTTAATGGGATACAACAAATATACAGCCTCTGGAAAAAAACATGAAAGGAATAAGGTCAAAGCAGAAAGAAATGGAAAACAGCATAAAATGTAGGAATAGTTGAGGTGAAATGGAACCAGGTGAGATTAAAATATTTAAAAAGAATAAACTTACAATAGCAAAATTAAAATGTAGTGTTGAAGTATATTGACAGAGACAAAGATCAAATGTTATGTGCAAGTTAATTTGTTAATCTCTCCCAACTATAGCTGAAAATAAAGATGAATGCAGTGATGTTAAAATATATGAAAGGCAGAGATGGAGATCCTGTCCAGATTGTTTCTGGTGCTGTGCAGTAGCCTGGAGATACAAAAGTGAACAAGAGAGAAGTGGTCCCATTTTTCCTATCATAAGGTAATATTGCTTTATTTATGATTATGGGACAAATGTGTTTACTATAAGAGTTTCAATAATGTGGGGCGCCTGGGTGGCTCAGTCGGTTATGGGTTTGACTCTTGATTTCAGCTCAAGTTCTGATCTCAGGGTTGTCAGATCAAGCCCCATGTCGGGCTTCATGCTTAGCTCAGGGTCTGCTTGAGATTCTCTCCCTCTCTCTCTGCCCTTCTCCCTGCGTGGGTTCATTCTTTGTCTCTTTCTCTCTCTCAAACAAATAAATACATCTTTAGAAGTTTCAATAATGAATAAAAATGTACATTTCATCTCTGATATTTTCATCTTAAGAGAATGCATTTTTACATTTTGTTCTATAAAGATGAATAGGTGATGATATTCAAGAGATACATTACCAGAGCAATATATATTTGGGGTGAATGTGAATATCTCTCATATTTTGACCCATACAGCTCCCTTCCTATACCTGGGAAATTTTAAATCATATATACCCAAGATAAACACCATCGCTAAACACTGATATTCTCCACAATATCTAAGTCATAGAGTTATGACTGGGAGTTCTGTAAAATCCTCATATAGGGGATTTCAATTAAAAGTGAATAATGGAGGCTTTGGGTTTTTACTTAAAACAATAGGAGATTAGATAATCAAGACCAAACCTTCCAATGAAGATAACTGGGAAACTAAACTATTATGTGTGTGATTGAGGGAATCATAGAGATAAGGATATAATAAAAATTATGACAAGAAGAAATGTTAAGAGTGATATACTTGGAATTAAGGACTGTATTTTTGCTGATTTCTAACAAAGTAGATCGAAAAACAGATTTATAGAACTACAGAGGAAGGGAGGTAAAAATTGTATGTGTAGGGGCGCCGGGGTGGCACAGCGTTTAAGCGTCTGCCTTCGGCTCAGGGCGTGATCCTGGCGTTATGGGATCGAGCCCCACATCAGGCTCCTCTGCTGTGAGCCTGCTTCTTCCTCTCCCACTCACCCTGCTTGTGTTCCCTCTCTCTGGCTGTCTCTATCTCTGTCAAATAAATAAATAAAATCTTTAAAAAAAATTGTATGTGTATGTGGTAAGCAGGGTGACACCCCCCTAAAGATTCATACCTTAATCCATGAAACCTGTTAATGTTACTTCACGTGACAGAATAAATTTGCAGATATTATTAAGCTTAAGGACCTTGAAATAGGGAGTTTATCCTAGATTATGTAGGTAAACTCAATCTGCGGTGGATATTATCATTATACATTGATGATTTCCTTTAGAGAAATAAATATTTTAACATGTACATTTATAGATTAATATTTGATATTCACTAATAACTTTCCTCCTTTTTTTCTGTTGTTAAGTTAGCTTTCTCACATATATTAACACCTAATGCGTTCTTCTCTCTGTCTCTCTCTCTTTCTCTTATCTCTCTCTCTGTGTCTTCTCCTGTATAATATATTGGTTGGTCTTCACAAATGTTTATTTTAATGATTGTTTTTTCTCTATTTGAAATCATTAATCTATTTTTCTTTATTATTTGTTTCTGAATATCTTAGGCTATTTTATTGTTCATTCTCAAGTATCCAGAATTAAGTTTAATGTTTGATTATTTCTTCTTCTTTAATATTTAAAGTATTTAGAGCATAAACTTCTCCTCCAAGTACAATAGGTCAACATGCTGTGTTTTGATAACCAATAATCATGTGGTCATTAGTATAATGTAAAGTGTATTCTCTTGGACCCTAGAGTTGTTTAAGATGTTGTTATTTCTTTTTCTTTTTTTTAATGACTTAATGTCCTTTAACGCATTTCCTTTTATTATTATTAAGTTCTTAAAAAACACTGATTTTTTTCAATGCTTGCCATATTTTTTAAACATTTTACGATATAAAAATCTGTTTAGAGGGTGTCATGAATTCAAAAATCAGTTTTCATAGTTGAAATTAAATGTACTATTACAAGGCTTACAGAATTATAGCCATACCACCCATTGTTCACAGAATATTAGATATACATGATAGCACTTGATATAATTTATAGTAGTGCTTATTAATGAAGATTAATAGGAAGCTTTTCCTATTAAAATAGTAATGAATGGAACAAGATTTACAAACAAATTTGTATACTTGGCTCATTATCTATACCTGAGACTTCCTGTCCTAAGTCTTTCTCTCATTGTACTAAATAATTAAGCACATTTTCTAAAGCGATTTTTAAAATGCATCATTTTGAAGTTAAAATTAATTTCTTAATAAGACACATTATTTGCAAAGCTCTTGATTAAGCGGTTAATCAATGACCTTCACTCAGGCATCAGCCCTGACCGTTTTAACTTACTCCTATACAAACCTCATCTTTTTTTTTTTTTAAAGATTTTATTTATTTATTTGACAGAGATAGAGACAGCCAGCGAGAGAGGGAACACAAGCAGGGGGAGTGGGAGAGGAAGAAGCAGGCTCATAGCGGAAGAGCCTGATGTGGGGCTCGATCCCATAACGCCGGGATCACGCCCTGAGCCGAAGGCAGACGCTTAACCGCTGTGCCACCCAGGTGCCCCTATACAAACCTCATCTAACACAATGCCCCCAAAGACTCTGGTGTTAAGAGTCTCAGACAATGGTACTCCATCACGGATGCCTTCTGGAAGTCTTCTAGAAAGCATTTCATGAATAGGTGTTTTCTTCTGATCCACTGCCCAATAATGATAAAAACTGTTTTACCTATTCTGTAAAAATTCGAGTGCTTCTTCTATGGCACATACTTGGCTAAGCATTGAGGACATCAATGTGAGTAACAATGAAGCTGGGTCCTGCCATTATATTGCTAATAATTTAGTGGAGTATACAAAAAAATAGTCAATCAAGAAAATACAAAACTAGGCCCATCAGGATTGACTAAAGGAAAGATATACATTGGTCTGGGAGTCCAGAGAAAAGGATCCAGCCTAGTCAGGGAAGACTTGGAATGCTTTGCAAGAGAAAGAAATTGTTTTGTTCAGTTCTAAAGGATGAGGAGAACTTACCCTTACAATTGAGGGGAGAGTTCTTCTAGATAGGTAAGATTTCACAGTGCAAAACACTATAGCAGGATTGAGCCAATGAAATTAGGAATATAACTTTGGAGATTAACACTGTAAGAATGAGAAGGAACACATTAGGAAACGACATTGAAAAATTAGACAATAGCTATACCATAAATAAACAAATAAAATAGTTAAATATGTCTTCCTAAGATTTAATAGCTATAAGTGTTGAAACCATCACAGTTGCATTAAGTAGAAAAAATTGAAATGTCAAGATAATCACATTGAAATAAGAGTGTTTAAAAAATTTTCCCTGATGACTTCTGCATATGACTGTAACGGAGTAGCTTCAGCAATCATTCCAAGAGTAATGAGATAGGAAGGAAGGAAGGAGGAGGGAGGGAGGGAGGACGGGAAGTAGGGAAGGAAGAAGGAAAGAAATTCACATGCCGGAAGGTATCCTAAATCTGGGATTGAAATGAAATAAAGCTCCTGTGGTGAGCCCCAATTTTAAACATACCAGTTTTCACAAGGCATTTGCTTATACTTGGTTTGGTATAAGAGGCAGGGAAGAGAGAAAATAAATGGTCAAAGGGAAAAAGAAGAAAAGCCAGAAGAAGAAACTCCCGATACTAAAGAGACAAAAAAAAAAAAAAAAGAAAAAAAAAGAAAAGAAAGAAAAGAAAAAAAGAAAAAGATCGTGTGGATTGCCAAAATAGCTAGCATTTGAGGGGTAAGAAGTGAATCCAACATCTGGCAATGATTTTCCCATTAGATATTTATTAAGTTGCACAGCACAAGAGGATAAGAAACCATAACAAATACACCTAAAAAGCAGAGCAGATTACTACATTAAAATTAGTCTCACAGTCCTGGAAAGTAAAAAAAAAAGGATTTCAAGGACCACCATTAGTAGAAAAGCTTCTAGAAAGATACTAGACTTTCAGGTAGGATCACTGGTGTCCTCTATCCTACAGACATTCATGAATCAGAAATGGAATGACTGTTATGAAGGCCAGCAGCCTGGAGTCAGCTTAGGCTCTCATGACTTCGAGCTGATATATCACTCTCTTTCACCTGTGAAGGGCAGAATAAAAACTCTATTTTCATACAAAAATATCTGACATACAAAAATAAATGTATAACGCATACAAAAAAACATGGCCCAGAAGAAAAATTTACAGCTGACACATGCAGGAGAAGAAAAACCATATGGAATCCAGATTTTGGAGTTATATTCAGCTTTTAATTAATACTTTAATTTATACTCTGCTTTTAATTAGTACTTTAATACTCAGATTTTAATTTAGCACTTTAATTAATATGTACAGAAAGAAGACAAACAAGATAGAAAATTTAACCAGAGGCTTGAGTCAATAAATAAAATGGCAAATGAAAATTCTGGAACTGAAAATTATAATAACCAAAATTATGCACAAAATACATTTAATAGAAGATTGAACAGAGCTAATGAGATTATTAAAGAAGATCATTCGGTTTAAAATAACCAAACTGAAGCAAAGAAAAACAAAAATGGGTAAAATTAAGAAAATAAGATTAATAAAGAATATGGTAAAAAAGTCTAACGTTAAGTATAATGGATTAACTGCAGAAGAAATATATCATTGACAAGAAGCAGTAGTTGAGGATATAGCAGCTGACAGACACATTTGCAAAGATCAAAGATACCAGGCTACAAATGAGTATGAAATAAATTTGAGATAAATATAAAAGGCTATACCTAGACACATGATAGATAAGCTACTGAAAATGAAATATAGGGAAAAGCTGGAGGAAAAAAAAAACATATTATCCTTAAAAGATCGATAGAAAGCTGACCTCACCAGAGATATGTCCAGAAAAAAAATACAATGACATTCTTTAAGTTCTGACATAAATGCCAAGTAGACACAACATACAGTGAAAATATCAAAACTGAAAGTAGAATATAAACATTCTCGTGTCATGCTCCCCGCCGCACAAATTGTTTTTTAAAAAAATCTTTTAGTATATAATACCAGCATACCTGGACTAAAAGAAATAAGTAAATTCTTCACAAATAAGAAAATTATTCCAAACTGAAATAGTGAAAAGCAGGCAGGAATAAAGAGAAATGAATAGGAACATAGTGGATAAATAAAAATCAACAATATGGCATAAAATAACAAGAGTAACAATCTTAATATGTCCTGAACTATACATAAAATGAAAATGTATAACAGCAATAGTATCAAAGAAAATGGTAGAGTTAAAATATTCTAAGATCTTGACGTAGTCTTATAAAAGATACAATACTAATTATGTTAGACTCTAATAACTCAGTGGTCCTTGTTATAAAGTGTAAAATGAATAAAAACTATAACTAAGAAACTAACAAGAAAAATTAAATAATAAAAACACATTGAAAAGACAAGAAAATTCTAAAAAGTTCTAGAAAACAAGTGGTAAGACTAGAAATAAATGATATGATGGTAGATGAAAATAAACTATATCTGTAATTGTATTTATTAAAAACTATTTAAGTACTAGAATTTGAAACATGTAAAAATAAAATCTTACTTCATCCCTAATAAGACATATATCAAATAGAAGTCAAAGAATGTTTGAATGTAAAAGAATGAAAATGGTATGCCATGCAAATACAAACCCCAAGAAAACATCTATTTTTGTAATAATATTGGATAATATAGATATTAAAGCAAGGGTGTTACTAGAGAAAAATAGGAGTATTTCATAATGATTGTAGATTCACTTTACCAAGAAGATATAGTAACTTTTAGCTTATGTATACCTATTGTCGTAGCCTCAAAATGTGAAATGGAAAACATGATCAATTTCTAAATTGAGAAATGCACAACTTCCAAATTTCAGTAGGTGACTATAAAATTTGTTATATAGTAGTTTATAGAGCAAGCAAAACAAACAAAAGTCAAAATTTATAAAGATGTAATAGAGCTATACAAAATGATTAAGAAAACGAATGCATTAGCAAATGTGGAATACAGAATCCAACAGTTTCTGGATGTTTCTCATTTTCAAGTACACGTAGAACATATACCAGTTGATCATAGCCTGAATTATACAGAAAATCAGTTTGGAAAAACTTAAATCATAGAGTTTTTGTGTTATCTTGCCATAGTGAAATTAGACAATTTGAAAATAATAATTTTTACAAAGTAGATGAACAGTAAATAGTACACTCCTAGCTCTTTAGAATTTAATATTTTATTATTAAAAAGGTATAACATTGAGATTAGATATTTTTAAATTAATGGTAATGGAACTATGACATGCCCCAACTTCCAGGTTACAGTTAATGCTGTTCTTAGGGGAAGCTTTGTAACCTTAAAAGCATCTAGATGTTGCAAAAACATTTATTTAAAAGCAGTAGTCATCTATGAAAATAAAATAAAATGAAATTATGATCAAAAGAAGGAAATATAAAAAATATTTTATTACTTAAGGTACTAAAAGCTATCATATTAAAAGACATTATAGTATATATAACAATTCCAAAAGTAGCTAGAGTCAAATTATTAGAACTAAAAAAACAATTTATCAATGTATTTTAAAAGATAATACACAAAAACCATTTTAATATGCTAGCAGTAAACTTTAGGAAATACAGTAAAACAGTAACATGTAAAATGTAATCAAATATGGGGCACCTGGGTGACTCAGTCGGTTAAGCATCTGCCTTCAGCTCAGGTCATGATCCCAGGGTCCTGGGATCAAGCCCTGTGTCAGGCTCCCTGCTCAACGGGGATTGCTTCTCCCTCTCCCTCTGCCCTTCCACCCACTTGTTCTTTCTCTCTCAAATAAATAAAATCCTTAAAAAAATAAAATAAAATGTAATCAAATATTATTTAAATACCTTGAATAAATACAACAAAAATATACATTTTTTGAACAAATATGCAGAATATTATCAATAAAAAAGTAAGAATATGAAAGGATACACTATGTTTAGGAATTGGAATTCTCAATTTTATCAATATTTCTTTTTCCTTCAAATTTGTCTATAAATTTAATCCCAATTAAAATATCATCAGAGTTTTGTATGTGTTTGGAATTTGACAAGCTGATTTTAAAATATTACGGAGATAAAAGGCTAAGAATAACCAAGGCAATCTTTTTTTTAAACATTTTATTTATTTTAGAGAGAGAAAGCGTGCAGGTGGGAGCATGAGCAGGGGGAGGGGCGGAGGGAGAGAGAAAGGGAGAATCTCAAGCAGACTCTGTGCTGAGCTCAGAGCCCCTCAGGGCATGATCCCCAGCCTTGAGATCATGACCTCAGCCAAAATCAAGAGTAGGCTGCTTAACAGACTGAGCCACCCAGGCACCACCGAAGGCAATCTTAAAAGAATATTTTTGGAGGAATTAGCCTTTCAGAAATCAAGACTATTATATTTTAGAGCTTTAGAAATTAAGGCAGGGTGATATTACAACAAGGATGAAAAACATACCAAAACAAGCAAATAGTATGTCCAAAAATATACTATCTTTGGTCACTTGGTTTGTAACAAAGTCAACTCTCTTGAGTAGTTGGGGAAAAAAGAAAGAAAGAAAATAATAAATAAACCCTTTTAAATAAATGATGCTGGTTTATGAGATATCTACATGAAAGTAAATGAACTTTGATTCCTGTCACCATACACAAAAATTCCTGTCCCACCTGGGTGGCCAATTGGCTAAGCATCTGACTCTTGATTTTGACTCAGGTCATGACCTCAGGGTGGAGATCAAGGCTCACCTCAAGCTCTGTGCTCAGTGCAGAGTCTGCTTGTCCCTCTCCCACTACTCCTCCTCCAAATTGAGCTCCTTCTCTCTCTGTCTCTCTCTCAAATAAATAAAAAAATCTTTAAAATATAGATAGATAGATAGATAGATGATAGATAGATAATAGATAGATAGATAGATAGATAGATAAATGAGTTAAAAATGATGCCTCTTGAAGAAAACAGAGAATAACATCATGACCATGGGATAGGCAGGATATTCCTAAAAATAATATGCTCACCATAATTTATAAGATTAATTACATTTCTTTAAAATAAGAATTTTTGTTCATTGAAAGATAACATTAAGAGAGCAAAAGGGCAGGAAAAGAGACAAAATATTTCCAGTGCATATACAGAACAAAGGACTCAAACCATCAATATATAAAGAATTAATGATCATTTACGTTTCACAAATGACCAAACCACACACACCAAAAAGTAGACAGAATTCTTGAACAGACACTTCCAAAAGAGGTATGGGATGTTGGAAATGTGAAAATGTGTTGAACATCATTAGTCAGTGGAGAAATAAAAATTATAAATACAATTATGTATCATTGTACCCTCCTACAATTTAAGAGATTATCATTACAAATCCTGGTGAGAATGTGAGGCGAGTGCAATACTCATATACTGCTAATAGTGGAAATTGCTACAATCACTTTGGAAGTCTGTCAGTTTCTCCTAAAACTATGCATGTATAATCTATAACCCAGCAATTTCAATCTTATCTTATAACCAGCACAATTGTCTGAATGTATGCATTTAAATGATATAGTCATAGTAGTACTAATCTCAAAATCCAAAAACTGAAAGCAGTATGACTGCCCAGAAAGAGTAAAATAGGTAAAGGGTGCATGCAAAAACATGGATTAATCATGCAAATATAGTGTCATGGAAACTAAACCAGATACAAAATTATGCATACTGTAGCATTCCATTAATATGAAGTGCACAAATGGACAAAACTAATATAGTATGTTACATGGCAGAATGACAGTTAACTTTGTAGAAGTTGGAGACTTTCTGTTACTCTGTTCTACTGAGCTACGAGTGTTCTATTTCATCATCTGGATAATAGTTCTGTTCATCAAGTAATAGTCCTGAGACTAGAAAACCTTTGTATATATGGTATCCTTAAAAAAAGATAATTACTTAAAAACATATTCAGAATTATTTTTCTGTGTAATTCTATTAATATTTTTCAGAGTATCAATATTTTTCTCCTAATTTAATGTTTATGCAGATATATTTAAATAGTATACAGTAAAAAAAATTAAAAAGCTCTTGTGGAGCAAGGATTCTAGTATTATTCTTTAACTCAATAGAGATACCTGTGTACTCCATCTGTAAGTTAATTTTACCATTCTGTCTTTTTTTTTAAGAAACCACGTTATTTTAGAAACAGAAGAACCAAACAGAAGAACCAAAAAATGAATTACCTCAACACTGAGAGCAATATGAAACATACACTGAAAAAATAATCAGTTTCTCTGTTGCAAATTCTACTCTGGCAAGGTAAGACAAAATCACCTTAAATATTTAAGAAAGATGAAAACAATAAATATTCAAATTGCATAGTAAGGGCACTCAGCACATTTACCTTAAGATGTATTCGGCCATAATTTGATATTTTTTGTTTTGCTCTCTCAGGCTTTAAAATGTTTAAAGTCTTCAGTTAAAAGCCAAAGGGAAATGTATACTTATATTTCTATTTCTATGTATTTCCCTTAGTTATGCCTCAAAAGAAAACCAAATTTTAATGAGAAATTATATGTTGAGTGTGGCATCAGAGCAATGGGATTTAGAGACCACAAAATCCATACACCCGGACAGAGGTGCCTGGTGTCTGGGCCCCTCTGCTAATACGTAGCTTGTTGTGTTTCTCTAATCTATGCCCTAGAATGACATTTCTTAATATGTGGGTTCACAGATCCCTTTTGAAAGTGATAGAAACTGTGGAAACTCTGCCTAGAAAATACATTAAAATGCATTAGTTTGACATACAAATTTATGAATTATATGAATTCCTATGACAAAGCTGTATGTGGTCATATGTTATTATAAATATTGCAAAAGTAAGATACTTTTTTTTAAATGAAGAGGACCACCAAAATTTAATAGCTCAAACCCACAAAATTAGGACTGATTATTGTGATTCATAGAGAAGATGAAGAGCAGGAAGGAACTGGAAATGGGGAAATCAGCTCAGAATTTGTTAAAATGGTGGAGTTTTAAAAGAGAGTTAGAACCTAGTGAGACACTCTTAAGAAAATAATAAATTTGACAGATGTGTCTAAGGATGATTTACTGAATTGGGTAGCTGATGAGAATTGTGGAGTGAGTTCATCTCTTGTAAATGCAAACAGATATTATTAGGGAAATTTTTGAAAGAAATAATTTCAAGAAAATTTATTTGTCAAAGGAGTCTTCACTTTGTCACTCTGTATTTGGGAACCTTTAAGAAGCTACTGGCTTTACCTTTAAGAGAGGTATTTCTCAGCAGAACCCATTTTTCTGGGCACATTTGTGAGACTTTTATTCAGACAATCTATGACTTTCAGAAAACATTACCCTTTCAAGTACATTAACATTTGTCAATGGTAAGTACCCCATGCTGTTTTACCTGTCAGTATTTCTGTGTAGTGGAATTATAGGTGATTTATCTTAGGATTTCTGATTTTCATTGCCTCAATTCCCAGGCATATAAAATGAGTACATTAACTTGCTGTAATTAGTTGAACTTGTTGTTTGTTTAAGTCTTAAAATATGCTTAAGGCAAAGTGATGGATCTCTAAAGGCAGCCTTTAAGGTGTGTCAGGTGCTCTTAGGGATGTAATGACATTACCACTTGACATTACCATTACCCTTGATTGATTTGCTGAATTTGCTTCCAAGAACATGCAAAATTTTCAGCCTGTCCTCTCGGTCAACGACAGCCATACTCAAATAGAGGCTTTAAAATGGAGCTCATAATTTTAAAAATAAATTCAAAATCAATTTTAAGTCATCACCTGACTCTTTTTCTCTGTATTTATGGACAAAATTGATCACCTTCATGTTCCAGTTTTTTAAATGTTCTGATTTTGCAAGACACCATTTTCTCCTTATTCTCAAACTATCTATTCCACAATCCTTCATTATATATTTATTACCATCAATCACTCTTCTCTTCTATCTCTTGATTAAAAGAGATTATTGCTTTCCAGGATTTTGAAATTAGATTTTTTTTCTTCTATGCTAAACTGTCTCCATGGTCACAGCTTCTACTGGAATCTTCTCTCTATACTACCTGAGTCAGTATCTCTCTCTGTGTAGGGCCTGGTATTAAGTGTGGCTTGGCATCCAGGGAAACCAGGATGGGGTCAAATGACCTAACTACAAGTTCCCCTTTCTGTGATGCCACCACAGAAATGGTCCCCTAGCTAAACAACCTTCCTTATCAGAAGGGCCAGGAACAGTTCTTACTGTTTCTGAATAGTAGGTTCAGTTTCCTGCCAGCCCATGGAATTATTCAAACCAATCAGCCATATCCTGCCATCATTATTGTGGGCACCACAACCCAGTGATACTGCAAATCCTGCCTCCCAGAGCCCCTGATTGTTCACTGTTCCCAAATGTTAACACTCATGTGACCGTGCATGGTAAGGTGTGTCCTCCTCCCCTGGGCTGTGAGTATATGTAACTCATAAACTATGGTGATTCCTTCTGTCCATTGTTGGGCGTTGTGTGACTGGCCATCCTCATAAACCTACAGTGGGATCCTCCAGTGTGGTGAAAAGGTAATTAAAACATCTCTGTAAGTCTTTTCCTGTTGAAATTGAAAATCTGTTTTCCCAATTTTGTTCTTTGAGGGGATTGTTAGTAATAACAGTAGCTTCTAATTTTGACAACATAACTAATGTATCGTGTGATCTTATACTCATTATATATATACCTTCTCTTTCCCTTAGCTGGCCCATCTGTTGCGACGTAACCATAATAACAAAGAAAAATTAACATTCTTGTGAAATTTTACAGTTTTCAAGTTGCTAGCACATACGTAATTTCACATAATTTTTATAAGAACTCTTTATAATAGTTTTTGTTATCTTCATTTTTGCACCCAGCAGGTACATGGTGATGCCTCTATCTCCTGACTTCTGACCCTATAATCTTTCCAACCCTATCCCAGCTCCTGCTGTAGGGAAGCCTACCAAGAACAGGCTACAGATAAATGTTGTCTTCTTTAAAATTTTATCTGGATTTTCCCAGTTATATTGTGTCCCTAAACTCGGATGTGTTGCCTTATTTTTACTGTAATTGCAAAATAAAACGTGGCTTGTCAGATGCCAGTCAGAATAAATGAGTGGAGGTATGACTAAAATTCTTCTGAATGGCACAATAGCTGTTACGATCTCCTGCCAGAGAAGAGAAAAACAATTCAGAAATACAGGAGGTGTAGGTCAAAGAGATGTAGAGACAAACCAGGATCATGGTTTTCACCCTTCTAAGAAGAGGCTTCTTGTCTTAGATCAACTGTAAACGTTGGTGAAGTGAATACAAATGTGACTGTTCCAGGGTCCATTTTGCAAGCAGAGTCAGGACTGAGAGGCTGTAAGAGACAAAGTATTTAGACATCCATGTAGCAGTCTCTGCCATTATATGAAGACTGATTTGACAGTCTGTTTGATAGAAGGTTAGAGCTATCAGAGGTAAATGCTATTTATGGGGCAAGAACTAATTATAAACTAGGTAAAAGTTGTAAGAGTCTCAATAAATGTGCTGGAGTTTTAGACTGGCATTCTGGAAAGAAATCCAGGCAGGGGAAAGCACATAAGGTAATAGCAAGAGTCACATGCACAAGCTTTCTACCTGCATTCAGGGCAGAACCCAGGTTTTAGCCTCTGAAGGTAGGAACTAGGTAAGAATGCACTTATGAACATTCACCTAAAGGCTGGTCACAAAGTCCATAAACCAACATTTTTTTTTTTTTTTTTACAATATAGATTGCATTATTCTTGGTGTTGCCTACATGAAGATTATTGGCTCTGAGTGTTGGGGTTAAATAGCAAAGCAGCAAGGTAACATTCTGCCTCTCTCTCTCATGACCCACATGGTTGAGGATTCCAACAATGTTGGAGAACTTTAGCCTTTCCTGCAATGTCCTATAGTCACCATGAAAAACTCATGAAGAATAGTATTTCTCCATTGTCTTAATGAGATTTGCCTGCATCATTCTAAGGAAATGTCTGCAATTCTTTCAAGAACTATGGAATCAAGAGGGTCATTCTCTTTGTTTCAGGAGGAAGAAAAGTTAATTTTATATTTTTAGCCACATTTATATTTCACAAAGGGGCATAATGTGAAAAACAGATTCATTTTCTTTATACAGAGAGAGAGAACACAGATCAGAGGGAGAGAGCAATGCAGTTTCTCAATCCAATAATTTATCAAATCAGTTATTAGTTTGCCTTCTGTGACAAAGATGTCCTTCAGTCTGTGATTTCCTCTATAATGTTTTAATTTTATTGAAATTATAGAATTTCAGAATTCTTTTATTATAGAAATTATAAAATTATAGAATTATAGAATTCACAGAATACTTTTGATTGGTTTTCTTAGGAATGAACTGATTTTTACAACTAGCTTCTCCATTCTTTGCTTATAGACAGATTTTTTTTTTCTGACAATATTCTCCCCAAGTGAGTGAGCTATAATCTTGATATCCCAAATCAGCATTTGCCACAAAAAGCTATCGCAGGCTTTCACTGCAGCTATCAATGTTACTTCCCCATAATTTGGCTGACTGGAAAATGCATTACTTTCCCTATTCCAAAATGTATTTCCTTGGTATGTAGAACACTTTCTCTTCCATAATATACTTTCTTTTCCACAAGGTGAAGTCAAGGAATAGATACAGAATTTAAAAAATAATATTTTTTAAAGCCCTTCTATCCACAACGGTAAAATAATCATGACTTAAGGTAGACTTTACATACATGATATTTGGCAGTAAGTGTGTCTGAGTCATATGTCATTCATATAGAAGGGAAGAGATAGAGAATTCTTGGAAAAAATATCATTTGATAGTATTACTACTTTCAACTCGGAAAACTCGCAACATGACTTCCTGTTTTTCATTTTAATAGTAAAGACATTTATCCACTTAATGAACATATATTAAATTATTTCCAAATGACAAACCATGCTCTTGATACCAGAGCATATGGCAGTGAACATAACATACAAAAATCCCTGCCTTCATGGAAATTAAAAACTAATAAATAACTTAAATATAAAAAAGGGTAAGAAAAGATAGCAGGACAGATTAAGTTTAGACATCTTCAACAAGACGATAGCGCTCACACTAGAAATTGACATTTCAAAATTCTGAGGAAACTCCCCTCCAGGCAATTATGACTAAAGCCAGCTTAAGCCCACCTATATGCACAGAGAGTAGAAAATTCATTTAAAATCAATTTGAACAAAAGGCATTTTATAATATTCAAGCCTAAACTCTTCCCTTATAGGGTATTTGTTAATTAAGATATGAGTACTGGTGTCAGTTCTCTCTGCCCACTGAAAATGTCCAACAACAGTTGAGAATAAATTGTTTCCATTCCTTATTACAGACAGGAATGTAGAATGTAGAATTATTTTATGGAGAGGTAACCTGAGAAACATAAATTTTCATTATTTCATAATCAGCATTGAGAGCCAAAGGTCGGGCCAATCCTAGTCTTGAGATGAGAGGATGGGAAGCCACAACTGGATCACTATGATGAAATGACAGGGCAGGCTGTAGAGGACTAGACATCGGAGCCCATATCCTGGTAATTTTGTCACCAAAATGTGACATGAAAGTGAGAGAATGGCAGTTGATTTGAACTGCTGTGCATGAAGATATTTTGAATGAGAAAAACACTGAATAGACACCAAGCCAAAGGCAAACTGATAACTAATCCAAAATAAATGAGATGATAAACCTGAAGAATAAACAAAATAAACTTAAAAGTTAAATTTTTGAAAGGCAACTATTATAGTAAATGATCTTCAAAAAAAAAAAAAAAAAAGAAGTTGTATTTCTCGTAAGCAGTGGCTTCTTGATGTACAAGTAGGAATCTCTGGTCCCTGCCTCCTGATCTTCTTTCTCTTGCTCCACTGTGGAAAATTCCCTGTACCTGACCACCATGAACAAGTTGATGTGTAAGAACTTTGAGGACTTTTCCTTCTTTAACTGATGGTTCTGACTTGTAGCTTAAGAAGCATGGGCTAAGTGGACTGTGCTATTCATACCCCACCCTATTCCTAATTACATTTCTGCGTCCAACACAGCACCTGCCAGTGCATATCTGGTGAACAGAACTTCTCATGAGATTGCTTATCCCCACTCCTGGTCTTTCCATTATCTGCCATCTGGTCTTCCTGTGGCAGATGGAGGGTTCTTGGATGTTTGAAGATGGAGAACAATGTGTAAAGGAGAGTGAGAGAGATTAGAATGTTGAATCACCTGACAACAATGAAATATCACCTGACATTTTTTCCTTTCGCAAGGAACTCTATAGAGGAGGCTTCTTTGCTTTGTGCTTATCAAGAAACAATTGCAGTTCATTGAGCCAACTTGGCCACAAAAGTCTAACCATAAATTTTCCTTTTTCAGGGCCTAAAGCATTTCCCTTACAGTCAAAGTTGATAGGCTCTATTGCCATACATTAATTTAAAATAAGAAAAGAGTCTTAATGACATGTGTTACCCTTCTTTGACCAGATTCCCCTCTTTGGGGAAACTGCTTTCTGTCCTGAACACCATGTGGTTCCAGGGGGATTGCCAGTGACAAATTCATCAGACTAGTCACAACATGGCATAAGTCAGGCTAGTCACCATCCTTCCCTGTTATCTCATAAACAGCTGCTTTGTGACACAATCCTGCTGTTTCTTCTGTGATCATATAAGCCTAGAACTATCTGTGTCTGTCCCTACAAAATGAGAGAAAATTGATCAGGAATTTGAGAAAATGAGGTCAACACAGAAGAATAACTTGGAAAAATTAAAGTGTGCCGAGTCCCTGGAAACAGATCAGGTTGAGAAGGCTACTATTATTTTGGTCATTTTTTTTTCTTTCTCTAAAATAGTTCAAGTTGGGGTAACTTCTTTCACTATCTACATAAAATACCTTGGCTAATGTATTCAGTTTATTTCTAGAAGACTTAATTCAAGATATGAAATTCCATTCAAGAGTGACAATGATTTGTGTGTGAATATTGCAAATAAGAGGGAGGTTACAAAGCTATGATTGGGGGCTCAATCACAGGTACATTCTCTAATATAAAATATACAACTCTTTGAGTGCAGTCTACGTTGAATCTATAGAAGCTGTTAAGTGGAAATACCCTTTTTAGGAGGAGTGGTGTATTTTGATGATAGATCAGGAAAAAACCAGGATCATCCACAAAAGCTTTCCAAGTCTGCCTGTGTTTCTGTGATGCAAGTCACTGGACCATAGCATGCTGATTCTGATCATTGCAACTGTTTCCAATCTGCCCATGTTGAAAATGACCAACTGTATGGGGGAAAAAAGCTCAAGAAGCACGTCAATGGCAAAATTCCAATTGGTTGATTGCATCCAGACAAGAATTAATCTTTAAAGGCCAGACACAGTGTTTTAGATATACAAAGAGAAAAATCTATTCGGGAGGAAATATCCCTCTTGCCAACAAATTTAACATTAATTTTAAGTCTAATATTATGGTTTTACCAAACAAGATTTTCAGTTGACTTTCTGTTTGATTGCTTGGTGTTATGTATGAAAAATTGTTAAGTATATTGCATTTCTTGACTTCCAGGTTAGCTTCTGATTTTTTAAGGTAATTTTCTGAGTTTATTTAGGAATCTCAAGTTTGGGAGAGAATTAGAAGAATATTGATATCAAAAAAGTATTTCTTCGTGTTTTCTTCAACCATTATATTGTTATTACATGTTGGGATAGAGCAAGTTGCAGATACAGATCATGTTCCATTTTATAAAAGAATTTATTGAAACATTTTGAGAAAGTTAAATTTATTTTTTCATTGTTATCCTTGTGATGGATTTAAAGACTTGTATATGACATTATTCTTTCACTAATTTTTCTGTCACAATTTTTGTTTACGTGTAAATGCTGTATACATTTTTTCAGATTACCACCCTTTTCTCTTAGTAAGGAACAGAAAATGCAGATATGGGCATAGACAGCATTATTTGTTGGTTCAGATACTCTCTGTGTTTTGAAACTTCACTAAAGACCTTAATATTGTGTCTCAGACAGAGATTTTATAATATGGATAATGTCTGCATTTATTCATGAGGGGGGAAAAATGATAGGTAGTGTGTATCTGCTGAATTAAAGTTTTTTTTTTTTCCAAATAAATCACAAAGGTTAAGTCCCTAAAGACCTAAAAGAATTCATATTCTTTAAGATACCTGAACCTCATGAGCCCTACAAAACCTACTCAGGATAGGGGATGTTTAATTAAAACTTAGCAGCAACAGAAATAAAAATGAAGTGTTATGTTCAAATTTGATATTTTGCCAAATGTGTTTGAAAAGACACCTTACATTCATTCATTTATTCATACAATTGATTTTTTAAAACTTTTTATTGAAGTCTAGTATACACAGAGAAAACTGCAAGAAAATGTATAGCTTTCTGAATTTTTCAAATCTGAGCACACCTCTGTAGTCATTACCCAGATTTAAAAAGTAGAGTGTAACCAGAACCCAAGAAGCACCCCTTGTCTTCCCTTCTAGTCAATGCCCACTCATTCAAATGTACCCTAACTTCAAACACTATATATTATTGTCACTTCTTTTTGTATTCTCTGCACATGGAATCATACAGCATGTACTCTATTATATCTGGCTTCTTCCATTTACACAATTGATAAATTCATCCATTTTGACATGTATAGTTTTAAATAATTTATTCTTATTGCTGTATAATAGTGATCCCCAATCCAGGTGATTTTGCTCCCAGAGGACACTTAGCAATGTCCATCAAGGTGGTCAAGAGTGAGGTGTAATCTCATTACGGTTTTTGTTTGCTTTTCTCTGACAATTAGTGATGTTGAGCAACTTTTCATATTTCTATTGTCCATATGTACGTCTTCTTTTAAGAAATGTCTATTCAAGCCATTTAAAAAAATCAGGTTGTTTTATTGCTATTGTTTTATATGAGTTGCTTATATATTTTGGATATTCATCCCTTATCAGATATATGGTTTGCAAATATTTTCTTCTCATTCAGTAAATTGCCTTTTCACTCTATTGATTGTTTCTTTTTCTGTGCAGAAGCATTTCCATTCAATACAACCCACTTGTCTATTTGTGCTTCTGGTGTCTTAACCCTCCCCACCACCAAAAAACAAACAAACAAACAAAAACACATTGACAACCAATGTTAGAAGCGTTTTCCTTATGTTTTCCTCTAGCTGTCTTATGGTTTCAGGTCTTACTTTTTTTTTTTTTCCATTTTGTTTCATTTTTGCATATTCTGTGAGATAAGATCCAATTTCACTCTTTGCATGTGGATATCTGTTTTCCCAGCACAATTTATTGAAGAGACTGTTCTTTCCCCATTGTGTGTACTTGACAACCATATTGAAGATCAGTTGACCGTTTCTGGGCTTATTTCTGGGCTCTGTATTCTGTTCCTTCCATATATGTGTATGATTTTATGCCAATATTATACTGTTTTGAATATTGTTCTTTTGTAATACATTTTGAAATCCAGGAAGTATGAGGCCCCTAGCTTTGTTATTCTTGCTCAAGATTATTCAGGGTTTTTTGTGGTTCCATACAAATTTTGGGATTCTTTTTTTTCTATTTCTGTAAAGAAAAGGATTTTTATAGGGATTGCGCTGAATCTGTACAGCCCTTTGGGTAGTTACAGACATTTTAAGTGTATTAACTCTTTGAATTTACAAACATGTGTGTCTTTCCTTCTACGTCCTCTTTAATTTCTTTCATAAATGTTTTATAATTCTCAAGTATAATTGTATAAGTCCTTTACCTATTTTATTAAGTTTATTGCTAAGTGTTTTCTTTTTTTGTTGTTCTTGTGAAGTGGAATGTTTTCTTAATTTCCTTTTTGGATAGTTCATTTTTTGTGTATAGAAATATGACTGATTTTATACTTTGATTTTGTATCCTATAACTTCATTGAATTTGCTTATTATTTTAACAGGTGCTTCGCTTTTTGGTTTTCTACACATACAATTATGTCTTCTGCAAACAGAGATAATTTTACTCTTTATTTACACACATGTCTTTTATTTCTTTTCCTTTTATCTAATTGCTCTTACTAGAGCTTTTGGTACTATGTTGAATAGAAGTGGTGAAAGTGAGTATCCTTGCCTTGTCCTGGATCTTAGTGGGGAAGCATTCAGTTTTTTCCCCATTTATTATGATGTTACCTGTGGACTTTTCACCATAAATGGGTGTTGAACTTTGTACAGTGTTTTTTTGCAGTTACTGAGGTCATTATGGGTTTTTTCTTTCATTTTGTTGACACAGTTTATCACATTTGTTTATTTCCTTATATTGGACTACCCTTGCAAACCAAGGATAAATTCCACTTGATCATAATGTATAATACTTTTAATGGACTGTTGAATTCAGTTTGCTAGTATTTGATCGAGGTTTTGTTACATCTATGTTCATCAGGGAGATTGAACTATAGTTTCCTTTTATAGTAGTGTCTTTGTCTGGCTTTTGTTAGCCTCATAAAATTAGTTTGGAAGCGTCCCCATGTCTTCTGTTTCTTTGGAAAACGAATAAATTCCTAGAAACATACAATCTACCAAAACTGAATGAAGAAGAAACAGAAAGCCTGAACAGATGAATAACAAATAAGGAGATTGGAAACCATAATCAAAGACCTACCAACAAATAAAAGCCCAGGATCACATGTCTTCACTAGTGAATTCTGACAAACATTGAAAAAAGACTCAGTATCAGTTCTTCTTAAATCCTTCTTTACCCCTTTTAATGACATGATATGTTAATGACTTCAAGGTGAATGATTTAAACAATAGTGAATGATACTATCAGGGACATATTTTAGAAAGAAGCAGTAACTGAAGGAAGGTTGTATTATATGACCGTTATGACATTTCCCAGTCCTTTGATTGAGCATCCTGTCTAATTCCACTTCACTGTTATGGAGGTAAGCCAGGGTGGATTGCATTGCTGTGGCTCCTGAAAAGGAAAAGAATAAAGGACGCACATTTTAAAATACAGCAGGTAGAAATCCGAGTAAAAGCGCAAATCATCTTTCAAAGAGAGTGTCAGGAGCAATTTTGATTTACTTGACCACAGAGAGAAAGGAACAGGATTGGAGATGGGCTTCAATGAAGAGAAGGAAAACAAAAAACAAAACAAAACAAACCACCACACATCAGAAAATCAGATATAATTTAGAAAGAAATACCAACTTGGAAAAGGCAAGCAGATGGTAATCAGAATAAATCTCAAGGCTAGGTTTTTACTTCTTCCTGAGGACAGTGCTTGTTTGGGCTACATAATTTGTTTTTTTTTTTTTTTAAAGATTTTATCCATTTATTTGACAGAGATAGAGACAGCCAGTGAGAGAGGGAACACAAGCAGGGGGAGTGGGAGAGGAAGAAGCAGGCTCATAGCTGAGGAGCCTGATGTGGGGCTCGATCCCATAACGCCGGGATCACGCCCTGAGCCGAAGGCAGATGCTTAACCGCTGTGCCACCCAGGCGCCCCTGGGCTACATAATTTGTTAAAGTACGTGTGATAATTTGGTATAGCATGATCTGCCTTGTAAGTTTGTGACTCCCTTACAAAAGCTAATATCTAGCAGAATATTGTGTAGGTAACCATAGCATAGAAGAATTATTTATTTGGGTAGACAAGTTAGTATGCCAGGTTCCGTTCAACACTAAGATTCTATCTATTGTTTTATTGAATATTCACAATGTGAAGAGCACAAAAAGATATGTGTGTATGCATATGTAAGTGATGGCAGGGTTTGGGGATAACAGAGAAAAGGTAGAAAATTACTAAAGTAGCAGAATAAAGGATACAATGCACTTGATATATACTGAGTAATTTCTATGGATCAAGGTCTTTCTAGGCAGGTTTCTATATAATTTTTTAAAATCATATTTTAATAAATTTTATTTTTAGAATAGTTTTGGAATTGCAGATTTGGTTCAAGGAGTTACCAAACACTGCACACTGAGCATCCACTCTTATTATATCTTTCGGTAGTAAAATACACTTGTTGCAATCCTTGAACCAACATCGATACATTATTTTTTTAAAGATTTTACTTATTTATTTGAGATAGAGAGAGAGACTGATCGAGAAGGGCAAAGGGAGAGGGAGAGAGAATCTCAAGCAGACTCTGCACTGAGCCCAAACCCTGAGGTGGGCCTCAATCTCATTACCCTGAGCTGAAACCAAGAGTCTGATATTCAACCAACTGTGCCACCCAGGTGCCCCTTGATGCATTATTATTAAATAAAGTCTATGTGTTATTCAAATTTACTTAATTTTTAACCTAATGTTCTTTTTCTGTTGAAGGATTCCACCATGATTTCCCATTGCACTTACTTGTCATATTATTTTAGGCTCCTTGTGGCTGAGTCATTTTCTCAGATTATCCTTGTTTATAAGGACTTTGACAATTTTGAGGAGTATTGGTCAGGTATTTTGTAGAATTCCCCTCAACTGAGATTTGCCATGTTTTTCTCATGATTAGTCAAGCTCATGGGTTTTGTGAACAAGACCACAGAGTATGAATGCTGTTTTCATCACATCTCAAGGGTACATACTATCAACATGACTTACCTCTGTTGTTGTTGATCTTGATCACCTGGCTCAGGTTGTCTTTCAGGTTATGCCACTGAAAATTGAGACCCCTTTCTACCCTGTTTTCCATTCTGTACTCTCTAGAAAAAAGTCACAATTCCCAGTCATTATGTCCCCACTCCTTGAAGGTGGAGTGTCTACTCAAATTATTTGGAGATATTCTACATGCGAGATTTGTCTATTCTCCAAATTTATTTATGTATACATTTATATCAGTATGGGCTTAAGGATATTTATATTATGCTTTAAGCAATATTCCAGCGCAACTGTACGTATATTGTTGCTCAAAATGAATAAAGCTTTGGCCATTGTAAAATCTTTCAGTTGGCTTCTGACATATTCTGATGGTGTGTTTGCTGTTGTTGCTTAGCATTCTCTTATTTCTGGTACAACAAGATGTTCCAGGCCCACTGTGTATATTTCCTGGACCAGTTCCATAATCATCCATTTCTCCATGAGGCCCTGCTTCCTTTGTGTATGTGAATGTTATTGAAACCAGGATCTGGGTGCTAATAGTGTTTATTTCTACTGGGATATCATTGCTTCCAGGGCCTATCAGTTGGCAAAAGGAATGTATATATACTAACCCATGCACATACACATATCTATAAATATTTCTGCATGCATCCATTTTTATTTATGTTAAGCTAAACATGACTTCATGCTGATTTCCTCAACTCTAATATGGTAAAACATGAATCATTCTGAATTCCTCCCCTTTTTATTTGTAACTCAAACTTCAGTAGTGAGAAACCTGGCTCCCATCATCTGCTAATCATTTTCTTAACTGTTCAATTCCAATGTACATGAATTAAAATATCAGAATTACTAACCTATTCCCCTGTGGGATACACTATTATTAACAAGAGTATAGTGCTTATGCAAAGTTTCTTTTATCTTTAGTCTGGTACACCCCATTTTGTAAGTTATTTGTCAGCAATTTTTGCTCTCCCTCATCCTTCCAGTAAGGTGGTTTCATACATTCTTAAATTCTTTTGTCACTTTCTTCTTTCTATCATGGGATTCGTCAGACATCCTAAATGATTTTTTTTTAATTTGCATGAATCAATACTCACATTGTGTGTGTAAAATATTTTAAAGGTCAACTTTAAGATGTGTAATAATAATAATAATAATAAACTTGTAGAGAGATTAGCTTCCACCTGATGAAAATGCTAGAAAATAATGAATAGACATTTAAACCTACTGTATCACCCCTTCAAGTTACATATATAAAGAAGTCAGCATACCATCATGTCAGGTCTGACTTCCTGAGGGGTCTCTTAGGGTCTTAATTCTGTAAACCAGAAATATGAGAATGATGTTCTTAATGAGCTGATTTTTTACTAGCAAGAAATAAGAGAGAACCAGACAGCAGATTTTTCCCTTTGCCATCTCTCTTATAGACTATGGCAGGTTAAATTTTGTCCTTGGAATACTTTTGGAGAAATGGAGTGTGCAAAGTAAACGGAACTGCTGAGCAACCTGTTCTGTCTCATTATGCTTCTTTGTGAATCAGTTTGCCAGCAAAGTTTGCATTGCATCACATTTCAATTACATCTTTGCTTAGTTTTCCTTTTTCCTTCATCTCCCTGGACTTGGTCTTTTACAAGGAGGTAAAATGCTAACTGGCCAAATTGTGTTAGCAACTAATCCTTGTCTCAGACTCAACTATCTAGAGAACCCAAAATCAGACAGTGTCTAAACCCTAATCACTAAGACTTCAACCCAACTAATGAAATAGTGATATTTCTTAGGATATCATCATCATAGTTTTTGAATTACAAAGAAGTGCTATTTTTATAGTTTGTGTGTGTGTAGAGAAAGAGAGAATTTTAATTCATAATAACTACAAATATAGTAAATCCAGTTTCATAAACATTCAAAGACAATAAAGTTAGTATCACTATTTTTATTTCTAATGTGTGAAAATAGAAATTATAGTGGTTCACCTTCTGAAAACAGAATATTGCATATTCTGTAATTTATGTATAAAGTTTATATCCTCCCACTGTGACATTTCTAATTATGTAGGGGAGACTGCATTTTCACCCCAGTGAATTATGACTTACATCAATTCTGCATCTAAGTGAAAGAACTGAAGCCACCTTTGAAAGAAACCATGTCCCATGCACATTGTACATTCTGTAGACCTGATAAACCAATAATACTCAGAGTTTAACTGCTATCTTAATGTCTTTTCTTTGGGGTTATTTTTTACCAATAATATTACAACTGAATACTATATATAATGCATGATTTCTTCATGTGCATGGAAATGGAAAAAAATAAGTAAATTTTAAAAATTAGATATTAAGAGTAATCTTTACACAAATGTACATACATACCTACATAGATTTCTTGAACTTGCCTTGATGTTTCTAATTTTTTTATTTTATTTTCTCTGAATGTATACTTCAGCTCTCTCATACTATTAGATGTGAAGAAAACAAGTTTTCAATTTCCATGTTCAGGTTAATCAATCAACTCAATCAAATTAATTGGTTATTAATAAAATTATTTGAATCAAATTAATTGATTTATATATTTCATTGCATATCATTGAGTATTATATTTTATTTATTTATTTATTTATTTATTTATTTATTTATTTGCATGCCAATTAAATCCCAGGCACTCAGCACTCTAAATTCCAGGAATCCCACAATGAACATTTAGAAAAGTGTCTCCTTTTATGGAGATTACAGTCAAACAGGGGAAAATATATAGTCCATAAGCAAAAAAAAACAAATGGTTTAATAAATAAGCAAGATAGTATAGTTACGATTTTAGAGTCATGGGGGTTGAGAAGAATGCTGTATTGTAATAGCTTGCTAGGTTGTAGGAGGAATGATGAGAGGAAGGGAGCCGAACAAAAACCAAAAGCAAATCAAGGATTAAGACCTCTGTACAGAAAGGAGCCTGGAGAATTTTAAGAATTCTTTGAACAAGAAGAGCAGCTGGAAATTACTTTTAATCGGAAGGTATGATACAAGGGATATTTCAGTCAAGTTCACTGCCTTTGCTCCTGTCAGAGGCTTTTCGTACTCAAATCCCTACCCATTAGCCTACTCTAAAATACTAGGCTGGGCAATAAAATTTCAAGAATGGCTTTATCACACTTTAGTTACAGGCACAAACCATAGGCCTGAAAAACACTCACTAATAAGGAAAATGAAACAAAAGAGAAAACATCTGACCTCTCAGGAGGTGTTGAAGATAATGTGTAGCAGTCAAAATACAATGTTAATCCCCAACTCCCGCCCACACCCCGTTCTTCTGCCATGGACCCTTATCTCTATAACTTATCCTTTATGCTTCTATTTGATCCTGGGGGTATATCTGAATATAATGAGAAACCACAGGGAGGATGTGTGGTTAACAGAGAATCTTGACAACCCGTTCACTCATTCTGTAAAATAGCAACTAAGAAAATAACTTGTATAATTTAAAGTAAAATTCAATTCCCATCTCTGAGTTGGTTCTTAGAGACCTGTTGGGGTAACACAGAGAGCCCCAGTCATTTTGTTTTGTTATTTGGATTGTTACTTACTATGCAAAGGTGCTTGAGAGAATGAGAACGTCTATGATAATCATGATGATAACCTCCATTACTCTGCTTCCCATCATGTCACTTTTATTTAGCATTGCACAGTTCTAACAGTAGCTCACTTATTCTTCCTGGGATGCTCCAAAGGAGGTGACTGGTTGCGTGCCACAGTGGAGAGAAGGGAGGAGGGAAAAGCCTCGTTTGATGTTATCCTTGGTCATCTGCTGTCTTCCCGACAGTGCTGAGATCACCGAGTATGATGAGAAACACATAGAAGACAAGATCCCTCTCGTATAACTTAGATGTACAACAGACTATAATAAGATAAACAGTGCAACACAGGGTGAAATCAGAGAGGTTGCGTTCACTACAATTTGAGGTAGATCACTGGTCAGCCTGTTTGTTTCTTGGTGTAAATGGTCAATTTTTATTCCATCCTGGTTAGGGAAGAGGGAGGGAGAGTGACAGTAATAAGAGGGACACAAGACCACTTAATGGCTTACACTTGAAAATGGGCTGTGAACATAATAACAGCCCCATGAACAAGAAACTTTAGTCTTATCCTATGCATAGAATTTTAATACAAGGAATATGGAAAAGTCCAAGATCAGAATTTTTCTCAAAGTTGAAGATCATTATAAGAATTTGGGAAATGTCTGAATCTTTATGTAATTGTTAATTGGCCCCCCTTGGGGAAGGAGGGATGTAGAGATAGAAACCATACGTAATTTGCCATAAACTGGTATTAATCCTTTGCACAACATAAACATTTCTAGTCTTTGCTTGAACACTTGCAAAGACAAAGAAAAAATAAAAGTGGGGGAGGTAATAAGAAAGGCCACCATTACAAATAATATGTTATGTAATAGTTCTTTTAGGATCTTCTTCTTTTCAGAATCTTCAAAGTACCGACCTTTGTTGATTCTAATTCTATTATCTATTTGACATGAAATATTCCTCTTCCTCTCTCACAGTATAATGCAGCAACTCTCAGAGTTTTCTTCCCACCAGACACAGACTTCTATGCTTCCAGTATTCTGCACATAGTTTCAAATTACATCACCATCTTACTTTATCAATATGTCATTTAAATATGATGTCTTTAGCAGTTTGAATAAGATGATTTGATTTTCCTCATCCCATGATGTAGTTGTCTTTTACTTAATCTATTATACTCAGTACTGTTAAATGATCCAACTGTTATGTATTTGCTGTGCTTGAGGTCGAGTTTGTCCTTATATCAGTTCTGACTTACATTGAAATGGTAGAATAGTGTAGATGATTTGTGAAATTCTAGTTTTAGGCATGTTCAGAAAAATTTATCACCTTTTCATATAAAACTTCATCTTCATAGGTGCGATGTATACAACTCTGATTCCAGTGAGAAATGGGCGTCCCACGTATATTTTTGGATTTACATTTCACAGAAGACTAATTTTAATTGCAATGAGAGTAAAATTCAGTGGTAAGCTTGCCTTTCAAAAAATGCTTTGGCCCTTTTCTGGTGTTTAGAGAGGAGAGTTTGCTTACAGTAAGAAACCACTGACTCCTTAATGACATGGCTCTCATTTTCAATCACCTCTACAGGAGCATAGGTTGGTTGGTGTTACTTTTGTGCAGCTTTGTTGTTTTGTTTTGTTTTTTCCTTGTGGACACTGGTACTCAATTTCCATTTTCCCTTCCCAAGATTTGTAGTCCCCATTTTACCATATCCCTGGTAATTCTTATCCTCACTGAATCTCACTAAAAGGAGCTTAACTAACAATGCCAGTACCAGCTCCCTCACTAGCAGAGCCTTTTCTTTCATACTTCCCTTTTTTGACAAGCACACAAGATATTGGGTAAAAAATGGAGGGCTTTAAAATTTAAACTTAAACTTAATCAAGATATTTTATAATTATACTGCATGTGGACAATCATGGGGTAACCTTACAATCACTATGGAACCCTCAACTGCTCACTCATTTTTCAGTTCAAGTGCCAGTGATTGAAATGCCCCACAGGTTGACACTGTTCGATCACTCCCAAGGTCATTTTTTACATTTTTACCAAATTCCTTTGATCAAATTTGTTTATTTTTGAAAAGATTTTATTTATTTACTTATTTATTTATTTATGAGAGAGAGACAGAGAGAGTGCAGGAAGAGGAGCAGAGGGAGAGGGACAGACAGGCAGACTCAGTGCTGAGCGCAGAACACCATGCTAGGTTCCATCCCACGACTCTGAGATCATGATGTGACCGGAAATCAGAGTCGATGCTTAACTGACGGAGCCACCCAGGTATCCCCCTTCAATCATATTTAGAGATCACTTATTATCTATCAGAAATAATTGTTCTGGCCTCCACAATACTTCCTTGGGGAGCTAATTCATTTATTCAACAGCCACTTCCTACATCAGGATTTTTTTTTAATAGTATTGGGGTATATAGAAATAATTTAAGCAGATAATACCCCACTCCCCTCCATAGCTCCTCTTTTCTCTAGAGGGGAAATTAAGGACTAAACAAATATAATATCTGTTTGGATAAAAATAAATGTTAGGAAGAAACTTAAAATAGGTAAGTGTCTTTGTTACCAGGATCCAGGGCATGGGGAGGAGACCAGAACTGAGGAAGGGTGGTTAATAAAGGCTTCCAAGGGAGGGTGACATTTAAATGGAGATGTGAGTTATGTAAAAGAACTAGTCACATAAAAGCTAGCAGAGCAGCACTGAGAGCCTCAGATATCAGAGCTGTGAAGGTGGAACAAGTTTCCTGTGGCTGCTGTTTTAGGTCATCCCTTAGCCTTTCAGTGATTTGGGAGAGACTTTTTATATTTTCCGTCATTTTGTTAGGGTGGGGAGTTTGAGAGTAAGCCCCTTAAAATGGGCCATTGTCTGAGTTGAGCTGTTTGTGTCACACACTTTCATAGGGCATCATCAGTCTTCCGTGCAAGCTCATATGGGGATGGGGGCTCATCTTTGGTGATAATCTCCTTCCTACTGCAAAGCCTTCAAACAGAAAATAAGAAGTGCTTCCATACATCTTTCTATCTCATGTCATGATCTTTTACCTTCCTTTAAGCAGTTGGTCTAACCAAAAGGACTGGAATATTATCTGATGAATCAAATTTCCCTTGCCAACTATTATATATGTATTTTATAATATATATAAAACAAAATATATAAAATATATAAATAAATATATATTTATATAATAAATATATAATCTATAAATATATAAATAAATATATAAAATATATACATACAATATGTAATAATATATATTATGTTATATATACATTCCTTTAATATATATTATATATAAAATAATATATACATATATATATATTTAACTCTTAAAAATATATATTTAGTTCTTAAAGACCAATATATATAGTCTGATTCATGCCTTCTTGAGGCACTGTGAAGTGATTAGTACTCTCAGGCACACCTTGTAAATTGTTGCTGGCACTAATATCTAAAGCAGAGATGTAATTTAGCAGTTGTTTTTTATTTCCCTGCAAATAATTCCCTTTATACGATTATTTTGCCCAATTATATAATTCAGAGGTCAGACAGGGTGATTTATCCGCAGCTACAATCTCAAGATCACTCTAATATCCTCAAAGTGAATACCAGTGAGTACTCGACATCTCTCTCTCTCTCTAGCACATATTGCCGGATCCACCTTTTAAAGCTATCAAGAGATACTCATCCACTCTTGTAGACCTCTTCCAGGGACCAGCAAATGGATTGCATCTCTTTGGAGTCAGATTAGCAACATTATGTTTCCGGTTGCAATCACGACCCAGCCTCCTTAATGAAGCATGAGAGGAAACTCTACAAACCCTTGCTGACTTTCATATCCTGTTCTCCTAGGTCCTCCAGCACATCTGATTTCCATGGGAATCTCCAAGGCACCTGCTAAAACAGAACAAAAAAAGGGATGCACGGGGAGGGGCACTAGCACAGATAAAGAGGAAGCCTTGTGGCTGCAATTAATCAGATTTCCCCAGCTAGTGAAGATTATAGCTGTTGTTGGCGGGATATTTTGAGTTTGGTTGGTGTTATAGCTTCTGCTACATTTCTACAATATAGGGGATAGCTACTAAAAATGTCATATTATACAGATCCAAAACTGTTTGATTTCCTTTTTGGGGTGACAAAACTCCCTCTCTTTTCTCTCTACAGACAACACTAATGTGTGCCACAGCATATTTCTGGGCTATAATAATCCACAAAACAGATTTTTTTTGTCCTGATGAGATGTATTTTCCCCTAGAGAAACTGAATATGCATTCCCCTCTCATAATTGCCTATAGAATGCACACTTTCATTTTGGACTCACACTGGTGTTCACAGTTCTCATCTGCCTAATTCCAGAAATTTGTCCAAGTTCCACATATCCATCAAGGTTCTGTCATAAGCAATGGCTATTTTCAATAAATAAACAGAAACGTGGGACAGTTTTATTGTATCTTCTGCCTTGCACTAATTCTTGTCAGATCTGATTGCATCCCACCAGGACATTTTAAGATCCAGGCTCTTTTCCTTTATCAGGTGTTACATCCTTGGAAACTGGGGAAACATGGAAAAGCTACAAAACAACATCAGTTCATGCAACTTGTGGTATCTTAACATACTTTCAAAGCTGGGGACACCATAAGAAAAAAAACAAAGTGTCATTCTAAGCCTGTCTCAAAAGTATACATATTGACCCAATATTATATAAATTGCAGAAACCTTTTTCTCCTGGTTACAGTAGCAAGGGAAGTCCCCAATGTCTCTCTTTTCTGGTCCACATGGTTTGTTTGATGACCACAGCACAGAGCACTCCAGGACATTTTCTGTGTATTTAAAATTTCTGCTGCAAAGGCTGGCATCTCACTTTTAAAGCCTCAAATTGGCTTCCTTGGTGCAAGTTTTCTGGTCTCCCTCAAGCACACGGAACCTATAAATAAAGGTAAATGAACATGCAGACAGGTATCTAGGCATTTAAGGTTTTCCAAAATTAAGTAACTATCCAAAGGGGAAGAAGGAAGAATAATAGAGTTTCTTCGTGTCTATACAATTTAGTCCACTGTGTTTTAGTACTAATTCATGTTAACTTGGTATTAAAAATCTAAAACTCACATTTATATCAAACTACCAATATCTAAACAGATTGTGTATGTACTTACCACTACCTATTCCTCAACTTTAAATAACTGTAAAAGTCAATCATCATGATTGTTACAAATTCCCTAAGTGCAATATTGATAACAGTGCTGAATAGGACCTGAGAATAAAATCCAGTAGAATACCCCCAGAAGTTGTCCCACGTCGAAGCTTCTCTGCTTAGAAAAATAACTTGTGTGCTTTTAAAAGATGGCTTATATACACATTTTTTTTTGCATTTTGCTTAATACAGAATTTCAGCTACAAAAAGCAAAACTAAGGAGCTATTATTAGATTCAAACACGCAAAAGGGCCTATTATTATAGAGAAGAAAGTTATTTACTCTTATCCTATCTTTGCAAAGCAGAGGCAGTGCTCTACAAAAAAACAAGAACTTTCATCGTTAGCACAAAATGTTCCAGAATTGTATTATAGATCCTTTATCACTCCAACTAATTTATAAGCAACTGGAGGGGAAAAGATATGCTTGTTTTCTAAGCCCTTCTTGCCTCCCACTATTAGTCCCAGATATCTAACGACATAGACATGTGAAAACATGCTATTTCAGTTGAAGTGGGGAGAAAAGAGGACTGCATTTATTTTAAAATATAAAATCCCATTATACCTATATTTGTCTGTTCTTTTCATAAGATCCAGGCTTCCCAATCTTGCTATCTGCAAAATAGGAAAGCAGGTTACTCAGGACTTGACTAAATAGAACTTTATTGATTAGTATTTCCTCCCTGTAAAGTACATTGCAATGATAATTCTTGTTCTGAATAGTTAAGTGCATGCCTGCACTAGATTCTGAAGTCCCTCAGGTATCATTAAAAGACTGTCGAGTTTCTGCCTCTGTTTGAGGCATATGGTAACTTTCCATTAAATAGACAGTTGATTCATCTAAACAACCAATTTCCTGACAATTTCAAGAAAAAAATGAGTGGATAGTTATTTTCTATGTGATCTTTCTATAATCAGCCCCTTGTAGGGGATTACATAGCACTGCAAGGGGCTTCTAACTGACCCCACCTGTCTCTCTCATATACCTTTCATACCACTTCAGGTTTATATTATACAACAGTGACCCAATTATGCACTTTCCCTATCTGAAATTTTTTCCTCCCTCCCTGGACCTATACAATGAAGTCTATAAGGTTGATGATTTAATTAAGAGACCTAAATAAAATTAGTCTTCAAACAACAACTAAACCCCCCCCCAAGCGCTAAGTTTTATCCTTTGATTGTTACCCAGGTTATATTTTTATAGATTTTAACAACCATATTTTCTTACTAGTATATGTACAGGGCCACCAATCAGTAATTTATATTTCCTTTTTCTTCAGTTATGTTGTAGTTATCATTGCCTTACTTGATACATAAACTGCATTTAATTGCTTTATTCCATTTATATTGGACATGCTGGTAGGAGTGACAATGGAGAACAAGGAACATGAACTTAAGAGTGAATATTTTCCAAGATATGGAGAATATTCAGATCCTTCTATAAGCAGATTTAGTGATCCTGTGTGGATGTTACATGTCACTAGATGCGTGATAAAGGTAATTAAACAATGCCTGCTCTATGCCAAAGTTTATCATTTAGAGCAAAAGGGGTTGAAGGTAGAAGACTTAACTTCATTTGAAATTAAAAAAAAAAAAGGAAAGAAAAGAAACTGTGAATATGGGTTCTACAAACTTCCAATAAAACAACCCCAGGCCTACAACTAATAGGAGTCGTTTGGGATGCACTATATGGGAAAACTGCATAAAAAATGAAGAGCGATTCTAGGGAGCATTCAAACCTTTCTGATAAACTCTAAATCCCACTCATCATGCAGCCTTAATTCACCACCAGTGAATTAGCACTCCTCTGGATGGTTGATTGTTTCCAGGTACATTTGAAATGGAGGCTTGCCTCTTAGTTAACTAGGAAAGCAACAAATTACATGGTATTTTATTATAGCAGATAGAAAGGGAATCTTCAGCTTAAAGACAGATTATATATATATATATGAAATACATATATATGGAAGATATGAAACATCTTTTTTAAAAATCAGCACTGTTTTGAAGTGTAACACATCATATCCTTACACCTAAGCAATTTCTAGTTTAAATAATGAGTCTCTGCATGGGTTGGAGATGAGTCTAAAGGATATGAAGAGGAATGAGACATAGTTTTCCTCCCAAGAGACCCATGAGCAAATGAGGGAGACAGATAAATCCATGTCATAGAGGTAAAAGAGGAAGCTTGTTGAACCAGGTGGAGGGGGATCTAACTCAATTTGGGACTGTCAGGAGAAGTGCCCCAGAGGATAACATTGAGCATACTAGATAAATGACTCATAATTCAGATTTGTTAAAAATTATAGCTAACAATATACTGAGGACTTATTATGTGCTTATTGTTGTTCTAAAGCCTTAATATCAGTTATCTAGATAAGTTCTACCACCATTTTGAAATAGGCATTATAATTATCCTTATTTCATAAACAGGCAAACAGATTGAACAACTTGTCTAAGATCACAGCTAATGATGTATGGGGTTTCTTTGAATCCATGCTATTATATGATAGGCAGTCTTCTAGGGACTCTGTACAGAACCTCGTCTTTAATAAAGTGGTGATTAATGTGGGTATATATCCTTCCTCTTCTCTCATATGTCTGAAGAGTCATGGTCATCCAGTACAACAGTGGTGGAGGCAGAGTTGAATTCCATCTTTGCTTATATCTAGACTTCACACTTTTCCGTTATGCCACAGACTGTCTGCACTTGATTTAATCTATGTTTATTTGTTTTCTTAGAAAAAGTATATAGTCAGGTAGTATTTCTTTAACATGATAAAGTATTTCTCTTCATTTCATATCATCTACAAAATTTCTTACATCATTTTGATGAAATGTCTATCATAAATTTATAGTGTATAATCTCTACATCCTCTTTTATTTTATTGTAAACAAACAGCATTCAGAGTTTCCAAGTTGTTTCTAAAAAATAGAGCATTGTCCAGTCTAGTTTATTTTTACTAAGAACGTCATTAGAGGTATTAAAATTGCTCTTGTAATGTTTTTCTTCAAATTTTGGGTTAAATACAACACATTCATTTTTAGCAAAAACAAAGCAACAAAATTTTCTTTTTTAACTTTTTGTTACCACAGAATTAAGAGATTTAATTCAAGTCGATAGTTGTAACTCAGTGAAACAACTATTAACTTTGGCCTAAATTTTACATAATCTCAATCTGACAATACACAAGTCATTGAGAACAAAAATTTAGTTTAATGCTAAATGAAAAAAAAGTATATTGAGAAACAATTATTTGTGAGGTCTGCAGCTGGTTTGTAAAAAAACACATCTAACATACCTCAAAACATTTAAATAAAAAAATCTTAAATTTCTAGCTTTTCATCAATTATCACTGTGGTCTGAGAGATATGCATCTGGAATAAATGTTTTGCCAAGCCTAATTTTCTAAAGTATGAAGTCCTTTCTTATTTTAAGCTGTACTGACATATCCTGCATTTTTTAAGCTCATTATTTTTGAACCTAGATCACAGATGCTTTTGTTTTCTTGCTCCTCCAGAATTCCTCTGTAAGAATGATACAATTCTTCACACCCATGGAGTTAAGGCCACTTTACCATTTTAAGCAAAACCATGACTCTCCTCTCCTCCATCTCCACTGCACATCCAGAACAGAAAGACATTGTCTGTGACTAATCAATCACCAGGGTCAGTGGAAGACAAAATTAATGATCTACTCATTCTCTTGGTGACAAAGTCTGATGCTGCACATAGACTTCCTAACAACCTGGCTTGTTGTTTCCATCTGCACTCAATTTCCCTAAATTCCTTAACTTCCCAACATCACAAACAAAATCTTATTGACTCTAAAAGGTTCAATTACCCAACCTGGAATTAATTTCCCCTCCCTGTAAATCCTAATTTATTTTCTATTAAACAGTTTTCCCTTAGGATACGCATTAAAAAGTACATGGTTATAAAACAGAAAGGATGCTGCCTACTCAAATATACTGTAGGCTCTCGGAGGAAACAACTGTATCTTTTATTTCTATTAATCTTCCAACATCCAGTTGTCATTTCCAGTGCCTGCTATGAATTATGTACTTTTTAATAAATTATCTGCACCCATCTCCCCATGGACTTGGCTCAAGGCTTCACCATGAAGGGAAAAGATTTAGTTGTTTGATATTTAATGTAGTAACATTTTTCTAACTTTCAGTTTAGCTGGAAGCAACCATGTATATTTCTGGGGTTATTTGTTTGCTACCATAAATATTTAAGAACATACTAGCAAAAGGAGATCGCAATACTCAACACTGCATGTACATTTCCAGGTATCTCAGACTTCCAGCTGGGACTATAATATGTCACAGCATGTCAGACTCTAATTGCTCCTGGGAAGTGTAAAAAAAAAAAAAAGAGAGAGAAAAAAAAAAAAGAAAAGTTGACCTTAGTGTGCTCAGACACACTTTTCAATGCTAGATTATATGCACATTTTCTAAGCACGATACATCAGATCTTAGTTTTTAAATAATGATGTTTTTCTAAAATTTTTAACTGCTTACTATCCAAGGCATATTTTAAGCTCTTTAGATATATTAATTATTTCAATTCTCACAACTCTGTTTACTTGATATTATTGTTATTGTTGGTTTATACCTGATTAGACTTTACCTCAGTGGGAGTTAATGAATTATTTATGATCGTACTGCTAGTCAGAGTTGGGGGCCGATTTTCAACACAGAGAGTCTGACTTTAGATCCTGTATCTCAACCACCATTCATAACATTTGGTCTTTATCATGGTAATGTCAGTTGGCTAATACTTTCAAGCAGACTCTTCAATAATGGTTAACTGAGTCTCTTTCGTTACTCTCTTAAAATGCTAGAAAGTTTATGTTTGACTTTTCCTGAGAAGAGTAATTGATATGAGCAAAAGTTTGACCAAAATTTATGTTTATTCCATCAGAAAATTATTTAGCTCTATAGGTAATATGTGTCCCTCTAGTTGATTGAACCATTTCAAAGAGGCCAAAGTGAGTCTAAATGTGTAAACTCAGAAATCTTTAGCAAACACTTCTTTGATGGAGCAGAGAGCCTCATAAGTAACAAAACATTGCTGAGAGAGTAGAGCTCATATTAGACACAATAGGTTAAATTAGGGAAACAGATGAAATTATTGCTTCTGACAATAAACCACACCAGAATTAAAAAAAAAAAAAGAAGTATCCACAGTGGGAAAAAACTCTATAACTTAATATTTCAAAACATATTTAAAATTTAACAAAGTGAGCAAAATTTTCAAAAAGCAACATAAGATAGAAAATGAAGACATTAGGGACGCCTGAGTGGCTCAGTCAGTTAAGCAGCCAACTTTTGATTTCAGCTCAGGTTGTGATCTCAGGGTCCTGAGATCCCTCTCCCTCTGCCACTCCCCCTGCTCATGTTCTTTCTCTCTAAAATAAATAAATAAATCATTGTGGGGGTGGGGGGAAGAAAGACATCAGAGACAGGAGGTGAAAGCCAGATTATAGAAGGATGGACAGTGAGACCTAACAAAATTCAGAAAAGAATAAGGAAAAGAAATTCCAAATGGAAGAATAAATTACTAGAAATACAAAGAAAAGAGAAAACTTTAGAAAGTTCAAAGGACATTGAGGGAAGGGTGTATGGAGAATAACAAACAATTTAAAAATGGGAAAATTATTTTAAACTAAAAAAAGAAAATGATTAGAGAAAACAAGCAAAAAATTAATTTTTAAAACTTTGTTTTTTCTACATTAACATTTGATGCAAGAAAACAAATGAACTCCTTCTGACACTAAAATAAAGATTTCAAACCCAAGAAATTATTGGGACTTAATGATTTCCTATATGCTGAACTATTGATGGGACTGTTAGAGTTTTTGTTTTGTTTTGTTTTTGTTTTTCATAAAGTTTATATATACGTGTGTGTATACACACAAATAATTTAGATTATAAAGATGTTTCTCTTGCTAGAAAAATAGTTGAAAGTTTCATCTAACACAAGTTTAATTTTTCCAGGAAATGATATGTATTTGAATCCTAGTATTCAAATACTGTATGTTATACTTAAAATTTTGCTAAGAAGGTAGATCTTATGTTAAATGTTAAGTGCTTATCACACACACACAAATAATAGGGCTGGAGTAAACTTCTGGAGGTAATGGATATGTTCATGGCATAGACTGCAGTGATGGTTTCACTGAAGTATATTTATCTCCAAACTTATCAAGTTGCATAAGTTAAAGATGTGTAGCTTTTTGTATGTCAATCATACCTCAATTAGATGGTTTAAAAATAAGCTAAATTTTGCCAACAATCATAAAATCATTTTTTCACTCTATTTGTAAGAATGCATATAAATCTCTGAAAGACCATATATAAATTTGTAGTTTTGGGTGATGATAGCAAAGAAAATATTTCTGGCCTTCTATTATTAAAGACACATACAAAACACATACTCACATGGGCACACTCACACACACACACATGCACACACATTTGAAGCCCAAATCTATGGAGAAAAAAAATAATTCTCTCAATTCCAAAGTCCTTCTTTCCTAAACCATTTTTATTTCAGGGTGGCCCTACACTTTGTTTTCAAATTTCATTTACCTCTACTTGAATCTGGACTCTGTTTCCCCAGAATGCCCTTTCCCCGCTGCGTCCTTTTGCATTAACAGAAGGCAGCTGCTGCTTCTGCATTAACAAGAATGCTAGCTACGTGAACTTGAGCACTTAATGTATTCCTCTGAACTTTGTTTTATTTTTTCATAAAAGATTCTAACTTGCCACCTTCTCTGAAACTTACTTTGTGTCATGAAAGTTTCTAACTTGCCTCTGACATTATCTTTCTTCTAAGTGCTTCTATAATCTTTCTGCACTCCCTGATAACACATCACTTACTCTTATATATTCTATGTTTTACAGTCACTCATGTACACACTGGTCTTCTTCTACTGGATTCCTTGGATGCAGAAACAGGGTCTTTTATATCATTACATTCCTAGAGTAACATGCTTAGCAAGTATTCAGTAAAAAATTTTTCACTGACATGGTATAAGGTACAGTGAACACTAAGAAGATTCTGTAGTTATGGTAAGTGTGAAATTGAGCAGAGTTATAACTACCTCCAACTCGTATCTTGTTTTAACATCTTCGGAATTCTCTTAGGATATATATCCACTACGTTATACTTTTGCCCAATTTTTACCTCTACTTATAATAAAACCCAGAAAAATGTAAGTATGTATTTTGTTATGAGATAAAAGGTGAACATCATTTTTTTATTGGTTTCAGGAGTAGAATTTAGTGATTCATCACTTACATACAGCCCCAGGTGCTTATCACAAATGCCCTTCTTAATACCATCACCCATTTAGTCCATTCCCCACAGAGCTCCCCTTCAGCAACCCTCACTATGTCTTCTATAGTTAAAGATCTCTTATGGTTTGCTTTCCTCTGTTTATATCTTATTTTATTTTTCCTTCCATCCCCTTAAATTCATCTGTTTTGTTTCTTGAATTCCACATATGAGTGAAATTATCTGGTATTTGTCTTTTTCTGATTGACTTCCTTGTCTTTGCATAGTACACTCTAGTTCCATCCATGTCATTGCAAATGTCAAGAGTTCATTCTTTTTGATGGCTGAGTAATATACCATTGTATCTATATACACCATTTCTTCTTTATATATTTATCAGTGTATGGACACCTGGGCTTTTTCCAAAAGTTGGCTATTCTTGATAGTGCTGCTATAAACATTGGGGTGTATGTGCCCCTTCCAATCAATATTTTTGCATCCTTTGGATAAATACTTAGTAGTGTAATTACTGGCACATAGGGTAGTTTTATTTTTAACTTTTTGAGAAACCTCCATACTGCTTTCCAGAGTGGCTGTACAATTTGCATTCCCACGAACACTGAAAGAAGTTTCCCCTTTATCCATATCCTCACCAACATCTGTTGTTTCTTGAGTTGTTATTTTTAGCCATTCTGACTGGTGGGAGGTGGTATCTCATTGTGGTTTTTGATTTGTGTTTCCCTGATGCCTAGTGACATTGAGCATTTTCTCATGTGTCTGTTAGCGATTTGTATGTCTTCTTTAGAGAAATGTCTCTTCATATCTTCTGCCCATTTCTTAACTGGATTATTTATTTTTTGGATGTTGAGGTTGATAAATTCTTTATAGATTTTAGATACTAGCCCTTTATTTGATATGTCATTTGTAAATATCTTCTCCCATTCTGTGGACTTTTAGTTTTGTTGATTGTTTCCTTCGCTGTGCAGAAGCTTTTTATTTTGAGGTCCCAATAGTTCATTTTTGCTTTTGTTTCTGTCTCCAGAGACGTGTTTAGTAAGAACTTGCTGTGGCCGAGGTCAAAGAGGTTGCTGCCTGTGTTCTTCTCTAGGATTTTGATGGTTTCCTTTCTCACATTTAGGTCTTTTTCATCAATTTTGAATTTATTTTTTGTGTATGGTGTATGAAACTGGTCCAGTTTCATTCTTCTGCATGTCACTGTCCAGTTTTCCCAACACTATTTGTTGAAGAGACTTTTTTCCATTGGATATTCTTTCCTGCTTCGTCAAAGATTAGTCGCCATATAACTGTGGGTCCATTTCTGGGTTCTCTATTCTATTCCATTGATCTATGTGCCTGTTTTTGTGCCAGTACCATACTGTCTTGATGATTAATTGCACCTTTGCAATACAGCTTGAAGTCTGGAATTGGGATGCCTCCAGCTTTGGTTTTCTTTTTCAACATTATTTTGGCTATTTGGGGTCTTTTTTGGCTCCATACAAATTTTAGAATTGTTTCTTCTAACTCTGTGAAAATTACTGCTGTAATTTTGATTGGGATTGCATTGAATATGTAGATTGCTTTGGGTAGAGTTTAATATTAGTAAGTGAGTATATATATATATATACATATACATATATATATATGGCTATATGCACACACACACACACACAGACATTATTCCTTTTTTTATTATAATCATATTTTTTATTATATTATGTTAGTCACCATACAGTACATCCCTGGTTTTTGATGTAAANTGATGTAAAGTTCGATGATTCATTAGTTGCGTATAACACCCAGTGCACCATGCAATACGTGCCCTCCTTACTACCCATCACCAGCCTATCCCATTTCCCCGCCCCCTCCCCTCTGAAGCCCTCAGTTTGTTTCTCAGAGACCATAGTCTCTCATGTTTCATTCCCCCTTCTGATTACCCCCCTTTCTTTATCCCTTTCTTCTCTTACCGATCTTCCTAGTTCTTATGTTCCATAGATGAGAGAAACACACAGACACTATTCCTAAACTGTCTTAGTGGGTAAAAAAATATTAAAAGTTTTAATGAGTATTATGAGAAAGTAATCAAGAAAATATGTCAAATATTAAATCTGTGGGCTTTGTAATCCTGTCTAACCTGAATTAAATTCTTACTTGTTTTTCCCAGCTATTCATATAGCCTACCTTATTAATTGGGGGGGGAAGTGATAAATAATATAAATACATATAATAGAAAGAACACAAAATTATATTGTATGAGTCATTTATATAATCTTATGGATAAAAAAATTTGAAAAATTGCATGAAATCTATTAGAAATAAACTATTTCAGAATGTTGGCCAATCCAAATTTAGTATGAGAATTTTTCCATTTTACAAATAACATTCAGATAGTTAAAAAAGAAAAGTACCTATCTTAACAGAAAATAAAAATAACAGCTTAATAAAATATCATGAAATAATAATTATATCAACTATTTTATGCATTGTAGAGAGATAAAAGAAAACATCAAAAAGAAGAAAAATAGAGTAGGTTCCTGAGTAAGTCCTCATGTTTTGATGTATATAAATGGGTGAGAAACTGTCAATATCATTAGTAATAAACTAAATTATATATTTGTTGTTATAATACAGATTTCTGAGAAACAAACAATAGTTTAATCAAAATAATTATATAAATTAATGGAACTTTTTTTCTGTTAAAGTCTTTGCCTTGATAGATTTCTATGAATTTTGTTTGTAACAAATACATAATGGATCATTTAATTACTAAAATTAAATCCCATCTGTATGACCAATATGTTAGAACAATTGTAAAACAAAACAAAACAGTATAAAAAGCTACTTATTCACGTGAGCCAAAAATATAAAATATTAAATAATAATCTTGGAAAGAAAATTTCTGTAAGAAAAAAAATAAAAACTGTAAAATGTTTCCATAAGATAGAAGTATTTAATGAGTGGAGACCACACCATGATTAATAATTCTTTCAGGGAAAACTGAATATTAACATGATGTCAGTTCCTCCGGTAGTTAAAAATAATGTTCAAAAAAAAGTCTTTCTCCTGCCATTTCAGCTGAAGACTAAAAGGTCAAAAAATATTTGTTTTTCTAACTTTATTGAGATATAATTGACATATAACTTTGTGTAAGTTTAAGGTGTACGAGTTGATGAATCCTTACCAGTAATATAGTCAAATAGCACATATTTTGTATGTTATATGTATTAGTATACATATTATTTACATACATATTACATACTGTATTCTTACCATAATGCAAGCTAGAGAAAAGAAAGAATGTTTTTAAGAAAATCGTAAGGAAGAGAAAATATACTTACAGTACTGCACTGGATTTATTGAGAAAAATCTGCATATAAGTAGACTCATGCTGTTTAAACCTGTGTTTAGAAATGGTCAACTGTATTAATTTCAAATAAATTGGTTTCGAGGGATCAAGAATGCCCTTTGTTCATTCATTCATTCATTCAAAAGTTATTTGAGTATGACTGTATACTAGGTCCTTCATGATACTCTCCTCTTACGCCTTAAATCATTCTATTTCCTCTGCCTAAAATGCCCTTCCTATCCCTGATGCTCATCATACGTCTATTCACCTTTCAAGGCAAGTTCTACTGCCTTTAATTTTAAGCCACATCTGACTACCCATAGCTGATATACTCTCATTCCTTAGGATACACCATGATACATACAGAAGCCTGTGTAGTTAATTCCATGTGTTGATTTGACTGGGCCATGGTGTGCCCAGCTAATTAGTCAAACATTGCTCTGGGTGTGTCTGTGAGAGTATTTTTGAATGAGTAGACTGAGTAAAGCAGACTGCCCTACCCTCCTGTGGATGGGCCTTATCTTCCTTTTTATCTCCCTTTGAACTCAAACTGAAAATTAAGCTTCTCCTGGGTCTCCAGGCTGCTGACTTTTAGACTGGAACGACAGAAATAGCTTACCTGGGTCTCAGCTGTCCAGCTTGCCAACTGCAGATACCAGAAGCTGTCAGCCTCGATTATTGTGCAAGCCAGTTTCTTTCTGGAGAACCTTGACAAATATAATGCCTATGTTAACTATTTTATTCTGTATCGGCTTTCAGTTACTTATTTTCCCCCTGGCATTTTTGGGATCATGCGATCCATTTATTAATATCCATGTAAGTCTGGAAATAGCATAGACTTTTGAATCGTGTAGAATAGCATTCATGTTTCAATTCTACCTCTTAGTAAGTGAATCATTCGGATAAATCATTTAACTTTGGT
>NC_048221.1:103086893-103138064 GCF_002007445.2 Ailuropoda melanoleuca
AAAGTACTTAGAGATGATGTTTGTAAATAGAAAAATGATTGGGAATCCTCGATTATTTGCTGTCTTTCTTATTTTCTCTGTAGCCCAAATGTAAGTTCCCTTCAAATTTCAAGCTAAACACAAATTCCTTGGGGAAATCTTTCCTTAGACCTCAGGCCAGTTTTGGTCTCATGATTATACACGTTCTCAGAACCCTTAACAATTCTCTCAAAATGTTTATCATTGTATAATAAATGTGCTTCTTTATATAATTATCGCCTGTGTCTATAGCTGCTGCTAAATTGTTAACCTCAGAAATGTCAGTAACAAATATTTATCAGTTGATCTAATCCAAATGCTAGCATTTGCCAGGTCTCTGTTATTTAATATAAAAGAAAAAAAAATTGAGGGACCATTTGTATCATTTCAGGAAATAGCATTGCAGTCTATTTTGCAACATACCCTATAACGAGAAACTCCAGCTCATATTACTGAAGACTTTGATTTGCTCTAAAGAACTTTCTTACTGAAGAAGAACCAGCATTTCTCTAACTTTTTTTCTTGATCTTAATTCCATCCATTAGAGTTTCATGGACTAAGATTTATTTTGGCATTGACATTGAATATTTAAACATTTAAGGGAAGATAGCATTTATCCTCTATTTACTTTTATCCAAGATAAGATTCTTCACCGNTGAATATTTAAACATTTAAGGGAAGATAGCATTTATCCTCTATTTACTTTTATCCAAGATAAGATTCTTCACAACTTCACCTTTTCGCTTCTGTGCTGCTCATTTCGGGAGGGCAAATAGGACTGAGTGCGGAAAAAAAGGAAATTATAATAATTTACAATTTAATTTAAATAATACTACCTGTTTACATGTGTCTTTTATATTTTGTAGTATTTATTATTTTGCAGCATTTTTGTCAATTTCTCTTTTAAAGTCATTGACTATTTTTGTCACATTTCTCCTCCTGATTTCCTTTGGTTCTCATATGAGAGTAACACTTTTCACAGCAAACAAATTAGGAGAAAAAAAAAGGAAGAGGAGACCGCATAAGCATATTTTCTGTTTATTAGCTTATGCTGCTGCCTGGCTAGATCGCAGTTCTGCTGTGCTGACATCAGCCCAGCCCCCATGCAGTTTGAGACAGAGGGAGAATTAGAGAGGGAGAGGTGGATGGATTCAGATATGATAGGTTTAGAAGCCATAGGGACTCTGATTCCCCTGACTCACTTTATTCATGCATATGACCACATTAAAGTTATTTTAATTCTTTTTTGAATAAAGCTCCAATTGGTTGTATTATTATAAAATTGTACTTAAATAAGCATACTCCCCTAGCAAAAATGAAAGAGAAAATGTTTGATGGAATTTGTTCTTTATATATCATTTTTGGCCTGCTTAATTATATATCATAGGTAGATAGATAGATAGATCATTTCAGTATAGATATATTATCTGAGTATAGTACTGGTCTCTTGTTACTAGTCTCTTGTTATAGGTCTCAGTTTATTTAGTTAACATTTTAGAAATATGGTAATCAGGAATTTGTACCCAGCACCAGGCCTGGAAAAAAATGTTCCATAATATCCTTTTCCCTGTATGTTCCGTCTGTAAAAATAAAACCTGTAGTCTCAAAATCTAATATTTTATTTTACTCATGATTCAAAAGAAGTAGGTTTTTTGTTTTCAAACGAAATTTATACTTTCTTAGCACTTGTATCTTATCTCATGTAAGAAATCTCTCCGTATTGGAAACAAAGAAGTAAAATTATCCCTACTTGCAGATGGCATTGTAGAACCAGCTAAAAGAGCAAACAAACACAAAACTAAAGAATCAGCTAAGAAATAAAAACTATTAGAGATAATAAACAAATGCAGCAAGGTTCAAAGATACAAGATGCCACTTCAAACCTACTAGAATAGCTATAATCATAATTTTTGAAAAGGGAAAATGACACGTGTCAGCGCAGATGTATGAAGAATCTTTATACATGCCTGGTAGGAATGTAAAACAGTGCAGCTTCTGTAGAAAATTGTCAGTTCCTTGGAGAGTTAAACACAGACCCAGAAATTCTACTTTTAGGTATACNCAAGAATCAGCTAAGAAATAAAAACTATTAGAGATAATAAACAAATGCAGCAAGGTTCAAAGATACAAGATGCCACTTCAAACCTACTAGAATAGCTATAATCATAATTTTTGAAAAGGGAAAATGACACGTGTCAGCGCAGATGTATGAAGAATCTTTATACATGCCTGGTAGGAATGTAAAACAGTGCAGCTTCTGTAGAAAATTGTCAGTTCCTTGAAGAGTTAAACACAGACCCAGAAATTCTACTTTTAGGTATATACTTCAAAAATCAGAAACAAGTGTTCATACAAAAATTCTTACATGAATATTTATAGCAGCATTACCCATAAAAGTCAAAAAGTAGAAAGGACACAAATGTGCATCAACTGATGAAGAGATAAAAATGTGTATATGGATGAAATGTTATTCAGCCATAAAAGGGAATGGAGTCCTGATAGGGGCTACAACATGGATAAATTTGAAAATATCATGTTTAAATGAAAGATGACAAACATTAAAGGTCATATATTGTATGTTTCCATTTATATGAAATGCCAGATTAGATAAATCCATGTGGATGGAAATGAAATTAGTGATTGCCAGAGGTTGCAGGAAGGCTGGAATGGGGAGTAAGTGCTAATGGATATGGGTTTCTTTTTGATGTGATGAAAATTTTCTGGAATTAGTGGGGATGATTTTACAACCTTGTGAGTATGCAAAAACTACTTACTTATACACTTTAGTGTGGTTAATTGGATCATATGCATCTTATTTCTTCCTAAAAATTAAATGCAGGTATTACCATTCAATCCTATGAGAGATCTCTTTTAAATGTTGTTGTATTTCTAGAAGCCAGGTGGCGTAGAAGAAAGGTCATATGATTTGTGGCTGGCCACAATGGTTTTGAATGAGAGCTCCATGATTTGGGAACTCTGTGTATGAGAACAAATTCCCTAATCTTTGTGATACTGGATTTTTTCATCTGTAAAATAGTAATCCAGTTGACCCTTGGACAACATGGGTTTGAACAGTACAAGTCTACTTATAATGCAAGATCATTTTCCGTAAACACAGTACAGTGCTGTAAATGTTTTTTTTTTCCTTCCTTGTGATTTTCGTAATAACATTTTCTTTTCTCTAGATAACTTTATTTTAAAAATATGGTATATAATACATATAACATGTAAAATATGTGTTAATTGTTTATGTTATCAACAAGGCTCTCAGTCAATGGTATGCTATTAGTTTTGGGAGGGTCAAAGGTTATATACAGATTTCCGGCTGTGTGGGGATTTGGCACCCCAAGCCCCCATGTTGTTCAGGGTCAACTGTAGTTACATTTACCTTTCAAGTTTTGGCGAGGTTTAAATGAGATAATACGTACAAAGGGCCAGAGTTAGAAGTGCAATAAGCAAAATTCTATTTGCTCTCTGTTTCCATATGTCTGCTTCTTTATCTCCTTCCCTTCACATTTTATAGCATTAAATTATATTCTGCTCCTCAAATATGTTATTCAGAATGGGAATATTTTAATTAATTCATTTTTTTATATTACCTATAATTATATTCTCCTGTCCTTCTTTATCCCTACTCCAATTCTCTGGGAGAACAGACTCCTGAGTGATGCTCAGTTGCCTTGCCCCATAGTGGTATAGTAGCTTTTGGTCCTACTTTAAAAGGAGACATCCAAACCCATTTAAAGAAAGGAAATTGGCGCTAAGAACTTCCTTAAAGTTCTGGGTATGGGATATTTAGCAACTAGATCGAATTTCTGTTACAAATAAATAACGTTTTGGAAACAATGGCCCACAGTGAAATGAAGATGAAGTTAAAATTACTTTGAGGATATCATGCTAAGGAAAATAAGGCAGATAAGTCAGACAGAGAAAAACAAATATTGTATGACCTCATTTATATGTGGAATCTTAAAACAAAACACAAAAACTCAGAAGCACAGAACAGATTTGTAGTTGTCGGAGAGAGGCAGGGGGTAGTTGGGGAGTGTGGCATGTTGGGGGTAAATGGGTGAAGGTGGTCAAAAGGTAAAAACTTCCAGTTATAAGATAAATAAGTTGTGGGGATGTAATGTAAATGTATTGTACATTTAAAAATTGTTAGATCTTAAAAGTTCTCATCACAAGACAAAAAATGTAACTGTGAGGTTATGAATGTTAGTTAAACTTAATGTGCTATATATAATTATTTGCTATGTATAATTATAATAGTTATTTTATAATACATTTTATTTATTTTATAATTATTTTGCTATATATGTGTGTGTGTGTATATATATAATTATTTGCTAATCATTATTATGTTGTATACTTGGACCAATACAATGTTATGTGTCAATTATATTTTAGTAGAACTAGAAAAGGTTAATATTTTTTTAAAAGGAAAAAAGAAGAAATGACAGAAGTACTAGTGACTTTGCTGACAGCACTGAGACAGTTGTCTCAGGTGCCAAATATATACAGAGATATGTAATTTTACCATTTCAAAACTAGTTTTTATTCAGAAAACATTAATGAAAACATTAAACATATCTGAGAAAAATAAAATTGCTTATCAAGAAAAAAAAGACAAAGGTCATAATTTGTATGACATTTTTATTCCCATAAAAATTTCAGGTTTCAACAGCAGAAAAAGACAGAGGCAGGGAGGTAATACTTTTGGATCAGGGGATTTTCAATGTGGGGGACAATTGTACAGCATTGTTTTTGAATGCTAAAGTATATTTGTACCAAGAATAATATTTTTAGAACTTTTAGAACTACCATAAACAAAACAAAAAGAGGAGAACAACTCTGGGTTATAAGGAGATAAACCCCCAAACCCCCCATCAGACAGCCCTCACATCGATTGGTGACCTCCAGAGGGTCCTCATAAGATATATTTTGCAAACAAATGTTCTAATGTAACTTCTTCATTTAAAAATAAGGAAAGGATGGGGCACCTGGGTGGCTCCGTCGGTTGAACATCCAACTCTTGATTTCAATTCAGGTCATGATCTCAGGGTTGCGGGATCAAGCCCTGCATCAGGCTCTGCTCTCAGGGAGGAGTCGGCTTGAGATTCTCTCCTTTCCTCTGCCCTTACCCCCTTCTCATGCTCTCTCTCGGAAAAAAAAAAAAAAAAAAAAAAGATAGTTGTATTTATTTGAGAGAGAGTAAGAGAGCAAGCACAAGTAGGCAGAGTGGCAGGCAGAGGGAGATAGAGAAGCAGTCTCCCAGCTGAGCAGAGATCCTGACTGACATGGGGCTTGATCCCAGGGCTCTGGGATCATGACCTGAGCTGAAGGCAGATGCTTAACCAACTGAGCCCCCCTGAGCCCCAAATAAATACATCTTTTTTAAAAATAAGGAAAGGACATCTAAGAAGATTCAGTCATTTATTTAAGTCTCCCAAATATTGTCAGAACTGATTGTAGAATTTATATTTCTGGATATCCAGTAATGTATATTATTCCACTAAACAATGTTGATTGTAGAAGGGGGGAAACTTAAAAAAAAAAAAAGAAAGAAAAATTACCTAATTTAACAACAAATTAGTAGGACTCAGAGCCACTCTATTATTTAATTTGTTTATTTAATTTTTTATACATATCTGTATGTATCTCAGGGTCAAAGGTAATCAAATGTACATGGGTTGCATTAGTCTTATTCTAGCGACCTCTGTAAATTTCCGAGTAGACATTCAGACCACTTAACTGAAAATTTCTCTGAAGCAGTTTGTCTGTAATTCAAGATAAGACGTGCTGATCACTATGAAACAGCTGAGAAAACTAGCATCTTCACAGCAAGGTCTCCTAGTAATCTATAATAAGCTTTTTCTTTGTAGATTTCAAAGTAACTATATTCAAGATTATGTTTTATTTTCTTTCTTTTTCCCCCATTAAAACTTATCTCTACTACATTTTTTAATAAAAGACTTAAATTTGTACATAAATCTAATTTTATATATAGAGGATATGGATTTATAACTCACCAATATGTTGTATATGATATTGTATATATAATGTATGCTATATTATATAAAATGCATACAGCACTTATATAATTTTATTATATATGTATACATATATAATTATCTAATATTTCATTTTCCATATGTACAAAATACAATTTTTTAAATTTGTTCTGAATTTTTTAATTAAAATTCAAATATAACATATACTATATTATTGGTTTCAGAGGTACAGGTCTGTGATTCATCAGTCTTACATAATACCCAGTCCTCATTACATCACATGCCCTCCTTAATGCCCATCACTCACTTACCCTATTCCCCCACCTGCCTCCCCTCCAGCACCCTCAGTTTGTTTCTTGTGATTAAGAGTCTCTCATGGTTTTCCTCCCTCTCTGATTTCCTCTGGTTTTATTTTTTCCTCTCTTTTCCTATGATCCTCTGTTTTATTTCTTAAATTCCACTTATCAGTGAGATCATATGATAATCGTCTTTCTCTGATTGACTTTTTTCACTTAGCATAATACCCTCTGGGTCCATCCATGTTATTTACTTTAGAGAAAAAAGACGGAAAATCCCTGAAGAAATATGAAGAATATATACAAATATTTGCAACTTAAATTTAATCAGTATGAAATTAGAAGGAACAAGAAACTTTATGGAGTTAAATTTGGGGACCAATGGGGTTATGCAAAAACCCCTTCAATTATACACATTGCAGTGAAAAATATAATTCAAAAAATGAGTCAGTGCATGCTTCTGCCTTCATTAATCAGTCTTCTAAACATAGTGAATCTCTTATTTGTAACTTGGGAGTGAAGAGGGTCTTAAGGATGACATACTGAGAATCATTACTCTTTTTCAGACTTCAATAATGAGGAAAGACTAGCGTACAAATGTGAACAAATCTTATAAGATATTCGTGCACTGAAGAGCACTCCACTGACATCTTCAGGAGTATAAAAAGGCTTAAGTCTACTCTTCAAACTTAGAAAACTAAGGAGAGAAAGATTCTCCAACATAGAAAGGAAACAGTGCTTTGGAACTTCTTTTTTCAAAGCAGAAATGGATTTAGTCTTAAGAAAAAAGGAAAAGAGTCTATAGGACCATATAGTCCTAAAATGGTGGATGGAATTATTGCAAGTCTTTGTTCTAGGGTCCAGGTCTATGGAAATGAACCAGACCAACAAGTCTTCTGCCCTTCTAGAACTTACATTCTATGGAAACACTATATATTCAAAATGCTGGATTCCTCATTAATGCTTCAACATACAATGTCCATATACACTTGTCTTTCTCTACACCTAATATCCTCCCTCAGAAACTAATATTCCTCACTCTGAAAACTCCTATTTGGCTTCAAAGCACACAGTGAATATTACTCCCTAAATGAATTGTTTACACCTGTTGTCTAGAATCTCACATTATTAGGTTAAAAGTGATCTTAAGGTGGCATATAGTGACAGAATTTATAGAAGCAAAATTACCTAGGTATCCCATGACATTCTATGCTAACTCTAAATGCTTGGTGTTTTTGTCATATTAAACTGAAATTTGCCTTTCTTAGAACATGTTTCTAATTCTGCTATAAGAGGCATCGTGGAGAAATTTTCATTTCTCTTCCACATATAGCACCTGCAACTCCTACACTCCGTGTTCTCTTTACTGAGATAAACACCCCGATTCTTTTACCTCTCCTTTAATATTACATGAATTTAAGCTACTTCTGTAGTCCATTCACCATGCTCTGGAAGATCCGTTAATAAAAACTTCCTTAAATTTAATATCAAGAACTAAAACCACTGTCATGTCCACCGCGTATAGATGACCTATTGCCACTTTATCTTTATCTATCTTTTTTAGTATAATCCAAGATTCCAGTGGTTTTTCAAATTAGGAATTTATGTTTTGTTTTTTTTTTTAATCGGTATTACCTATTTTCATGAGCACCCCGTGAAGGCGCACACACGAGTTGTGTCTCTCCACAGTGTCGGCTTTATTCAGTCACAAAGCAAAGTTCATCACAGTTAGAAAGCAGGTTCCGGATTCCAAACTTGATGACAGTTCACCATGTGATTAACTTGGCTTCTTACACAGCACACAGAGCAGGACAGGAGACAAGCCAACGCAACAAACAAGACAGCAGAAGGGTGTAGGAAGTGAACGAGCCAAACCCGAGGTCAGTCTGTGTCAGTCCGGTCCAGGTCAGCTCTCGGCACTGACTGCTTCTGATGTTCAAGCGGCGAAGGCTCTCGCTTCTGCTCAGACATCAGTCAGGCAGAGCCGTCCAGGGCACTTACTTTTGTAAGTGGTCAGACATAGAGGGGTCAGGTCTGAAGAGTCTGACAGTTTGCTGCCAAAATCTACCCTTTTAGAGGGATTTCATCAGTTTGGGGTCTCTGCAGACCTCCTCTGGCTCTGCTCGTTACTAGTTCCNCAAAATCTACCCTTTTAGAGGGATTTCATCAGTTTGGGGTCTCTGCAGACCTCCTCTGGCTCTGCTCGTTACCAGTTCAGGGAAGTCAGTGGACGCTGGTCCCCGCGATCTCTCCTAGCGGCAGTACCTGAACTGCTTGCGTCCTTGCTTGACTCAGGCCCCTGCTTGACAGGAGAGACTCCATTTTGCTCTCTGCACCTATATAATCATGATGTCCCACAGGAACAAGTCATGAAGCAAAATGAAATGTTTTTGCTGTAATCTACCATCTCTCAAACTGTATTTAGTGGGAGAAACTTCAACTGCCTCTAGATAAAAATCAGGCTCCTCTTGACTTCTCTATTCACAATAAGTAATAATACACTCTGGAATCTCAATTCCAGAGTAAGAATGTTCCATCTCATGAAATGATCAAAACTTCAAACTTGGTAAATCCCTCTCCCCTCTCAGCTGGAGCTGCTTCAGACCAGAAGCCTGTAGGGAAAGGGAATATACACCATCTATAACAGACATATCCTCTGCCGTTGGACGTACTTTAGCAAAAGAGCATATGGGTAAGCATTGTGCTGTATTGAAGCTCCCCTGATGATGGCGGTATCCTAATAGTCTATGACATTCTGAGATAAAGTGGCAGACTGAGCAGGCTTTTTTTTTTTTTTTTCAATAGTTATCAAATATTCACATGACCCCATCAAAAAAAATCATTGGAAATTAGAGCTGGCAAGTGTTTTCTTCACCATCTTTTATTTCAGGGATGAAAAACCTTGAGGTTAAATATATGTAGTCATACAGTCGGTGTTACATAACTATCACTTTGTTGTCTGATTTCTTGCTCGGGAAAGCAGAAGTCTAGTGGCTTTATTTCTCCAGCAAAAGCCATGTCATCAAGGCAGAACCATCTCTGGTAAAAGGGGTTACTAATAATATCAGTTTTGCGGGATTGCCGCTTCCGTCCCCTATGGACAGCAATGGCAGAGCAGTGGTGTAGCTGGTAGAGTCAACCAAGATCTTATATGTTACATGCATTCAGAAAATGTTCTTAGGCCACTGAGAGTGGGTAGTAACCAGAATCTGAAGTTCCCCCAGTCATGGTTCTCTGTCATCTCTAGCCCAGTTACTTCACAGCTGACAGGATTTTAGAGACTCAGTAGGCCTGCTGTATTGGATCAGGGTCACTACTTTCAGCTATGAACTTAGGAAGTGTGGCTCTCAGAGTAAAACCTGATCTCCATTTCCACATAGACCGTGTGGATGAATGTAAGAAATAATGGTATACAAGCATGGCGTGTAATGTTTTAGGGAAATAGCTTCCTAATTATCTGCCTCAACTTAGAATACTTATCTACTAATTGCTGCCTTTAAAATCCACCATTAGAGTGGCAGTCCTTTAAGACTGGAATGCTTTTAAACGCATTAATGCTATTCTGAGTTATTTATACCTCACCCTCAACCTCTTCATTACTCATGGAAGGCAGATAAAGTAAAAAATGTGAGAACAATATACAAATAAGTGCTGTTGAAAGAAACAAACCGTAGGTACTGAAAACAGTCATTGCCAGAGTGAAGAAAAATTTCACATCCATCATTACTTTAGGAAAAGGAGTGATTTCAAAACAAATTTTGAAGAAAGGCATTTATTTTCTAGAAGTCACTACATAGTCTGTTGTTGATTTGCTTAAGAAAGAAAATTATTTGTTCTTCGTTCCAAGTGTCTATGGCTTGGACAGTAGGATATGTCATCTATGTGACACATTACAATACACTTAAAGAAAATGGACTCACCCATACATGTATTTGCATATTGTTATTAATTGATTAAAATTCACATTTGAGCTAATTTAGGAACACTCAAGTGTGTTCTAGGCCACCGATAACATTTGTTAGTTATATGTCACTTGTGAGGGGCCGTGCGGCTGGAACCAGGGAATGAGGGTGAAGGAAGCAGGACAGAATGTCATGGTGGTACGCGATTGGCCGCAGATCACTGTGAGGACTTGTTACAGTCTGAGTGAAATGCAGGACCATCAGAAACTTGTATTTTTAACTTTTACTGAAGTATATAACTCATAGAGAAGTGCCTAACTTATAAGTACACAATTAATGAGATATCCAAAATTAACACTCTTAAGTCACCAATACTCAGAAAGAAATCAGTGTTTCTAGCACCTCAGTAGCCTCCCCAGTGCCACCTCCCAATCGCTACTCCCACTCCGTGTCATTTTTTTTATACATGCCCTTAACAACATGACTAAGTTCCATTCTACTCCTACAGTACTAACAATTCTTGTCACAAATTTATGCTGAATTTTAGCAAATATTTTTATGGCATCAACTGAGATAATAAAATTTTTTCTCCTATATTTTATTAATCTAATTTAATACATTAATTTATTTTGAAATTTAAGCTAAACTTGTGTTGCTGGAATAAACGCAGCATAGTTGCTATGCATTTTCCTTTTTTTAATGTATTAACTCAAATGGTTTGCCAACAATTGATTTAGGGTTTTCTACTTCACTGATCAAAAGAAAAAATGGCTTATTATTTTATATTTTTAATACTCTTGTTAGATTTTGATATCCGATTTATGTCAGCCTCATAATGTATATAATAGCATTACATCTGGCAAATATTTGGTAGAAATAGCTAAGGAGGCCATCTAGATCTGAAATTTTCTTTTGAGAAAAATTCAGAATTTGGATTCTGTTTAATAGTTACAGGACTTTTCAGCCTTGATATTTCTTCATTTTATATTCTTTTTGTGTGTTGGGTTTTCTAAAAAAAAAAAATTCCTTTTTGGTATTAGGTGTTATTTTGTGTTATCTCTTCCCTCTACTCCTTTTATTTTTTATTTTTTTAATGTTTTTTTATTACATTATGATAGTCACTATACAGTACATCCCTGGTTTCTGATGCAAGGTTTGATGATTCATTAGTTGCCCTCTACTCCTTTTAAAGCCAGTTGCCCTTCATGTTTATGCATGCATTGATGAACTTTGTGTTCTGTCAATTTTTGTTGTTCTATCAATTACTGGGAAAATTAATATTTTCTACTCTGATTATGTGCTCATCTGTATTTTTTTTAGTTCTTTTTATCCTTTATATAGTAGAGGCTGCAATATTTATAAACAAATTTATATAAATCAAAACTTTTTTTTTTATCTTCCTGGGGGGTTAAACTTTTATTACAATGAAATGTCTATTTCTAGGTAGACTTTTCCCTAAAAGTCTACTTTATTTGATATCATCATAGTGTTTTGTACCCATGTCAGACTATGCACATCCAGTGTTGTGGTGGGACCAGCCCCTGTGGTTCTTATTATGGTGATAAGACACCATTCAGCAGTAACCACCAGGGAACTTTGAAGAAGAGAAAAAAAAAAGTTTATTAATTACAGGTCTGGAAATTACACATCACACCTCGGGCCACACAGCTAGGTTTCAGCTAGAGAGAGAGCACACTTGGGCCTTGGGGTTCTGCTTTTATTGGGGTTGAGAGTGGGAAATCTATGGTTTTGTGGACTCCCTCTTTTTGGTGAATTTAAAACATAAAAATAGTAATTTAAAGCATAGGAAGGGAAAAAACAATTGGCCCAATGATTGTCCAAATCAACCCAGATCTCTAAAACAAAAGAGCCTATGTGTAGGGAGGCAGCCTGGCTTCCTCTACAGCCCTGTGGCTGACAATGTGTTTTCAAAACAGGTATCTTTGAAGTGGATGCCTCTTTGAATTGTTAAGTCTTGGCAATCTGAGCTTCAGTCAAGCACTTGAATTACAAAAAAGACAACAGAAAACAACAGTTGTCAGGGCTAACACTATACAAAGCCACAGTAGCTTTTTTTTTTTTTTAATCAATCAGTTATAACACTTTTTCATTGCCAATCAGTTATGACAAACTTTGCCTTTTTATAGATCATTAGGTACATTTAGATTTAACTTAATTATCACTAATAAAAACTGGTTTATGTCTACATCACTCTTTGCTTTATTTATCTTACATGGCTCATTAGTCTCTTCTTTCTTAATTGTTTTGCACTGCTATTTTATCTTCCCATTCTCTATCGTTTTGTTAGTTATACCTTAATTTAATTTAATTTTATTGGTTAAGATTACAAATTGAACCTTCACATTTTCAACAACTATTAGAAACGATCAGTGTTAATTCCTGATGGAAATGCCAGGACCTTAGAGGTTTTTAACTTCACTTACTGCTTTATCTCTGATTTACATGTTATGCGAGTTATGGGTTTCAATTAGGAATATATTTTCAAATCACATGTTAATATTATTATTTTATATTCAACATTCATTTGGATTTGCCCACATATTTATTCTTTTTAAAGTTTCCTTTCTCTGGTAGCACAAGGTGCTTCCCTGTGGGCCCCCTACTGACGTATTCTCTAACTGTTTTGTCTGTAAAACTCCATCAATTTACGTTTATTTTGAAAAGTATCTCCTCTGGCTTTAGAATTTTGGACTGCTAGTTATTTTCTTTAAAGCATTTGAATATTCCACTCCATTGATTTCTGGCTTTCTTTGTTTCTCTATCTGCCTGTCAAGTTATTTTTTTTATTAGTCTTTCTCTGTATGTTTTTATGAGTTTCCCTTTGTTTTGTGGCTTTGCAGAAGTTTACTATGATGTGACTAGATGTGGTTTGTATCTTTTGTGCTTGAGATTTGTAATCCCACTTGAATATGTAGCTTTCATCTTTCATCTATATACTTCTCAGCTTTATGTAATTTGCTGATGTACTTGGACCATTCTGGAAAAAAAAAGTTACCTGTTTCTTATAAATTTTAAATATACAGTTAGCAAATGATTCAGCAAATGAAAATATATGGGTCACACAAAATGTTACACTACCAGGTGATAGCAGTTTTAATTCATAATATCTAGAAAACTTGAAACAACCAAAATAGCCATCATCTTGTGAAAGGATGCCTTTAGGTACATCTGTACAATGGAATGCTACGCAGCAATAAAAAAGGGGAAAAGACAGCTGATATACTAGGAACATGAAACAAATTTTTCAAAAGAATTATGACAAATGAAAGAAGCCTGAAACAAAACAACATATGCTGTGTAAATTCATTTATATAAAATTTTTGAAAGGGCATGACTATAGCGACAGAAAACAAATCAGATGTTGCAGGGGACTTAGGTCGAGGGATAGGCTGTATTGCAAAGGGACAGGAGAAAAATTTGTGGTAATACCCTTTATCATTGTGGTGGTGGTTACACACTATAGATTTCCAAGAATTCATCAAACTGCAAATTGATGAATTTTATTGTATGTAAGTTATACCCAATAACAGATTTTTAAATGTTTACAATAAACAAATTAGATAACTAGTTAGAAATGTGTACATATTCTCATTTTGTTTAGGCACTTTACCACATAAGTGGATGTCCCTTAAATATTTTTATTAAGCACACAAATCAGTACATCAACTGAAATGCTAAATACCTTGAACAAAATCATGTGATAGTGATTTTAATTCAGTCTTACATTCAAAACTTGTTTTACTTTATTTTGTCCTAGGAACGTTGTGTTAATTATATTTTCTAAGAGCTTAATATTTTTCCATCTCTGCGGACTTGCTTAACTAATTTATTTTTGATAGAATGATACCATTTCCCTGACAGTAACAAAACCACCAAACACATTTCCATTTTTAATCTTACCCTAGCTTTAAGTCCTGTATCAAATGTAACATCCTCGGGGCGCCTGGGTGGCACAGCGGTTAAGCGTCTGCCTTCGGCTCAGGGCGTGATCCTGGCGTTATGGGATCGAGCCCCACATCAGGCTCCTCTGCTATGAGCCTGCCTCTTCCTCTCCCACTCCCCCTGCTTGTGTTCCCTCTCTCGCTGGCTGTCTCTATCTCTGTCGAATAAATAAATAAAATCTTTAAAAAAAAAAAAAATGTAACATCCTCTACAAGGTAATGCAAAAGTCCTCACCATTAGAAGCAATCACTCTAATTTCTAAACAAACTATGTTATTACTTACTTTTCATATTTTATAAAACCCTTGAAGTCAAGGATTATATTTCTTGTAGAGACCAGCATGATGTTTTACTAATATGCATCTGTTTTAATATTTTATGAATGTTTATGTGATCTATTTTCATGTTGACTTTTTTCAAACATACGGTATTGAAAAGAACGACTTTGAAACTTGATCTTATAAAAAAAAAAAAAAAAGAAAGAAACATGTTGACCCAAAGCAAGAGACCAAAAATGGTGAGTGACTTAAATTAAGGCATATTTGATCACACAGATATCTCAAAAGTGAGGTTGCTTGAGATAAAGGCAAGTCTTTAAAGACATCACCAAAATAAACTGTTTCTAGTAAGTAGGTTAAATGTACAGCCTGAGGAAATTTTACAGAAAGTTCCTTTTCTGTGGTTATTTTTAAGAGATATTTTATCTGTGTCATAACTAGCCTGTCAGAAGGAGCCAATTTTGATTAAAGTGAGCAATAACAAAGGAGAAAAGCAATGTCTGATCCTATTTTCTGTTGATATTATGAAGATCCTCATATCTGAAAAGGAAGTGTCTTTAAATGCAATACCCCTTAAAAAGGAGAAAAATTATGGATTAGACTGTGTCATAGGGAAAAATGAACCAGGTAGAGCCAGAGGAAAGGTACATTAAAACTAACTGGTGATGGTAGAAGAATGCTCCGTGAAACAACGTGGGGACAGTCCCTAGCAACTGCTCAGTCAGTCCTGTTATTACTTTTACTAGACATGGATGGTAGGATTTGTAAACATAATACATTGTTGCATTTTGCAAGTCCTCAACAACTATCATGGCAATTTTCTAATACATGTTCCAATCTAGGAGTATTATACTTAGAAAAATGTTGTTCTTTCTGGATGATGGCATGCTCATGATACTGAAACTTAGTGTGGCATATTTAAGTAACCAAAATATGGGAGAGCACCACCTCAAATGGAAAACTCAAAAAGCATCTAAGGGAAGAATGTAGAGTCAGGATAAAATGTGGTTATCAAGCAGATATGTTCAGGAAAGAATTTTCATTGTTATACCACAGACATTCTTTACTAAGCAAAGCTATTATTTATAATGGTGAAATACTCTAAAATTTTACCAACAGTGAAATGTAAAAAAAAAAAAAAGGTACTATTTATGCAATGATCTAGTATTCAGTGATTCAAAAATATTTATGTGTCTCCTGTCTTATCATTAAACTATATTTCAGAGTTTTGGAAACTCTGTTGTTATTACTACAAAGATACAAGTTATGCTTAGGAAAAAAAAGACACTTAAAAACCCCTGAATTTTAATATATTTTTCATTGGATGATAGGTTTCATCATGATTAATGTTTTTTGTTTTTTTTTATAGTTGTCTCTGTTTATTAAGTCGTTTTTTTTTAATAATTACCCTGGGTTACTTTTAAAAACTTATTTTTTTCATTTTTTTATTATGTTCACTTAGCCAACATGTAGTACATCGTTAGTTTTTGATGTAATGTTCAACGATCCATTAGTTGCATATAACACCCCCTGCTCATCACAACACATGCCCTCTTTAATGCCCATCACGTGGTTACCCCATCTCCCACTCCCCTCCCCTCCAAGCAACCGTCTGTTTGTTTCCCAGAGTCCAGAGTCTCCTATAGCTTGTCTCCCTCTCTGTTTCCTTCCCATTCAGTTTTCCCTCCCTTCCCCAGTGGTCCTGTACGCTATTCCTTATGTTCCACATATGAGTGAAACTATATGATAATTGTCTTTCTCTGCTTGACTTATTTCACTTATTTTAAAATGGATTCAGCTTCAGCATTATCAAATAGTTAATACATAAATAAGAGTGGAACCATGAGCCACCTGATCAGGCAGGGGCCCCTTATATGATAGACAATGTCCGGGCTGCAGTTGGACAACCCCCTATTTGGGCAGCATCAGGTGACCCTAGCATGCAAATTTGCCAAGGTTGGGAAAGATGCATTCTGGATTTTCTTTAGTCTTCAGGGAACAGAGTCAGAACAAGATGACAAATGGTTGGAAACCAGGGAGCAGCTCAATTAGTGCAGCCTTGTAGGGTCTCAAGGCAGAAAGGAGTAGAAGTTATTTAGATCCAACTTCAGACCACAGTAAAGTGAAGTGCAACTGGTTGTGTGGAATGGAAACTAGGAATCCTGAAAACAGCAGGGAGGTTGTCCTGGGAGGGCTGTAACTTAAGTGATGATTCGATTACATCAGGACTTTTTTAAGATTCAAGAGAGTAATTAATGATGGAGGCATTTTTTTTATGTCTAGTTGGCTAAAATCATCCCCAACTGAGAATGTACTATCAATAAAACTCAATCTGGATTCCCAGTACAGTAACTTCCTGTGTTCTGTGTCTGGTGGGGAATTTGCTCCTATAATAAGAAACTACTGCATCCCCTGCTTACTTTTATTGACTCACATTATCATTTAAAATCATTTCATCCTTAGATGAATTCGAAGAAGCACTACTTTTCTGGCAGGAATCCTATAAACTTCTTGTTTCCGTTACTCCCAGACTTGCATCTTTTCCAACTCATGTTATTAACTTGAAGCCCATCTTCACTGCCCATGCAAACCGTCGTGCAAGATGCAGGTCCTGCTCCTTCTGGATGGAAGGGATTTCTAGTGTTATAATGCACTTATATGGGGGTTAAGAACTCTACCTCTCAGATGTTGCCTGTATGTTGTAGCTTTGTATGAGAAGCATAGCTTTTTGAACTCATGCATGCCTGAATTCAAATCATGGCTCCATTAATAATTAATCTTTGGGGAAACTATTTATCCTATTGGAATCTCAGTTTTGATATTCTTCAAATGAGGGAAGTAACAATGACATATTTATCTTGGGAATTATGAGATACAGCAGGATTAAATCTTGTAAAAGGGTATGTGGGACATAGTAAATACATGAAATACATGATTACTGTCTCCCCCCACTTTTTTTACACAACCTTTCAAGGCACACATTAGTGGAAGTTTTACATACACAATGACTTGCTGTATTCATTTGTTTTCTCCAAACATGCTGGTAAACTTTCTGTAATCTTTTATTGTAGAAAACTCCAAGTGTCACGATGTATCATGAAGAAAGACTCATCCACCAAAATGATACCATGTTCTTCTCCTTTACCTGAGTATTTATTAAAGCTATATCATCAGACAAATTCTCTGGTAACTAACACCAACTAAAATAAATTGATGTGATTATCTGAATTTAACTCACAATACCTCAGACTGAGTATCAGGTTCAGTGGGAGATTCCAGTTTCCATAGCTAGAAGCCTCCCATTTCCATAACTCTGAAGCCTCTCTCTCAAACCTGGAGCCTTAGGCAACAGGGGAAATATAAATATTGTTACTTGTGATGAAAATGCCAACACTATAAGATCCAGTTGTAACTCCAGTTCATTTAGACAAAATATCACTTAAGGAAGAGATCTGATAAATGTTCTAGGGAAAATTCCCCAGTTCATAAGTAGAGCAACCTCATCCTTGTCTACTGGACCAGGATCTCTGGATGCTCTACAAAATTGAGATGACATTTATAAACTCAGGTGCAATAGGAAATTTCATCTACCAAGCTGTAGTCATCAAAAGTAGCAAACTAGTATCAATATAGCGATTTATTATGTTTTATTTTTTTTAAAATGATTCCTTATGCTTAGATTCTACGAGGATACACTCTTCCTGTCTGTGATAGAGCCAGTTTCAGGCATGTGATCTCTGTATTAATACAGGCTCAATGTTTGATTTAATGCTTTACTCTCGTAGTCTTGAAATTCTTAATAACTTTTGAACAAGGGATCCCACTTTTACGTTTTTCAATGGTCCCCACAAATTATGTAGCAGCCTTGGTTGGAATTTATGATTTTGTCCTATTCATAACACCATTTTTATTTGACCAAATTGCCCCCCTCTACTTAGAAATAGTCTGTTATTGACACTGCATGGATTGGTGCTGTTTGTCAAAAACCTTGCTTAAATGGACTTATGTGAAACAGCTTTGTTGACCAATAACTCTTTATCCCACCTTCCCTAGATGGGGTACCCTTCATATTACCTCCCACAGTTTATGTATATTTATGTACATTCCTATCACAACATTGACTATACGTTTTTTTCTGAATTTTTTAGTCTCTCTTAGTATGCTGGTAAAATTGTTTTGTCTTTTCTGTCAGCAGCACCTTGCAGTGTGCCTGAGACGCACGCAAACACTCAAATGCCTATAAAACTAATAAAGAATTTGTAGAAGATTATGAGTGTCTTAATCCATCCAAGTTACTATGCGAAATGGCATAGACTGGGTGGTTTATAAATAAGAGAAATATCTTCCTCACATTTCTGGAGGCTGGGAAGTACAAGATCAAGGCACTGGCAGATTTGGTATCTAGGGAGAACCTGCTTCCTGGTTCATGAGCAGTCCTCACATGGTGGAAGGGGTAAGGGAGCTCTCTCAGGCCTCTTTTGTAAGGGCATTAATCCCTCTCTACTCTCATGATGTAATCACTCTGCAAAGTCCCTATCTCCAAACACCATCACATTAGCGACTGGGTTTCACCATGGGAATTTTTAGGTCATACAAACATTTAGTGTGCAGCAATGAGCAACTCCTTATTGCCTGATTTTATCTTAAGGACAAAATACCTGGTTCTAGAAGGTACTATAATGCCCAACACCTACTCATCACCCATGTCTTCGCCCAGCTCTAATGCTTGTAGATAGCCCAAGGGCAGGACTTCTCAGGAGTTCTATAATTTGATGAATCTCTAAGAGGGTGAACATCTGCACCTTATCTTCCAAATTCACAATATATTATCCAAATTGTGACAATTCTGAGAGTGAAAGGGATGCTCTTAATAACTATGCCAGGACAACCAACAATGGCTATATTTGGGCCAACAGAGATACAAGTTTGCCCTAACTAATTAGTTGTGTATTTCTCTGATAACTCCCTTTAGTATTTCTCTACTGTCTTTTCTTTTAAAATTTTAGGAATAGATCACTCATTACTTATTGGTCAAAGTAATTGTTGTGTATATAATTTCTTTTTTTTTTTAATTTCGTGATTAATCATCATAACCAGCCTCATCTAAACAACCCATCTTTGGGATTTTGATATGTGCAACTACACAAACAGTTTGAGAAGCACAGGTTTTACCATATCAATCAGAGAGACAAAAGGAAATCTCCCCTCAAAAAATTTAGAATCTTCATAGTGCACTTAAAGTCAGCAATGTAACTGAATATAAAACCTGATGTAATATCAGGTACATCCAAGAGTTTCCTATATTGACTGAATACTATGAACATTTTTTTCTTCTTCATTTTCATCTTTGGCATATTTCCTTGCATTGTTTTCTAGCCATCAACTTTCATTTCAAAACATCTGGTAGAGGCCATGAACACCAGTGCTTCTGTAACCATGGGACCATATCTAGTTCCACTTACGGATTATTTATTTTCTCATAGATTGGGTTATAGTTTCTGATCTTGTGACCTTTTCTTTTTGCTATTTCTATGCAAATCCCCAAAAGATAAGCATTCAGTTTCTCTGTTTTTGTCATCCATCAGTGTAGACATAGAGATAATATTGAAAACAGAAAACACAGAAAACACAGTATGCACTGGTTTATGGCATGAGATTGACCATACATAGTTTAACAGTGTGGCAGAGGTACAAAGGAGTATCTGATGAGATTGACAAACACTAATAATTAGCACAAATGAAAGTGGGCCTCTAAAGAGCTAAAGGAATTAGGGATGGGATTATGGCCAAATGCAGTGAAATCTAACAATATGCATTTATTCGACTCAAATAACAAGCTTTTTCTCACCAAGCCAATTGTACACAAAGCAGTTGAAAAAAAAGAATTTAGTCCCATAGAAACATAATCCAAGTTAAACAACAGTCTATTACCAAAACTGTATACAGTTAGCTGATTAAATATCAGATGCACAAATTTAGTTGCCTACCTTTTAATCCATCAATGATGGAATCTACAGTCTGTTATAAAGAGTATTTATGGTGATCTAGTTCAACTGCCTCGTTTTACATATGAATAGTTCTCCTAGAGTTGTAGCTGGTCACCTAAACTCACATGTTGACTTACTGACAAAGTCAAGGAAAAGCCATAGCTTCTAAAAAATGCTTCAGTAATTATTTAAATATTTACATACTATTTTGAGCTATATTAGAAAGTGGTGCCCTGCCAGTGTGTGTTGTCACCTGGACACCATTATCACACTTTTTTGTATTGCTCTCTTCATTGAATAGTAGAAACCCGGGGGCTATGTTTCCCAGAATCCCCTTCTCCATAGGGTATTAGGTTTGAATTTGCAAAGCAGGAGAGCTTTGGAAGATGGAGAAGAAGAAGGTTTCTTTGTTCTCCAGAAATGATTGCAGTCAGACACGGTGGCAGCCATAAGAGGGATATACAAGATTCACAAAGACTTAGTGAGGACAAGAGAATTTTTGCTAAACTTCTGTAGTTTGAGACGAATGGTGAGAGGTTTTCCAGATATCCTTGAAAATCATGAAAGCTGCTGAGATGCTTTAGCCTAATGTCCTAACTTGTTTCTTATTTAGGCTAAAGGTGCAGCTTCTACCTGAGGCATGATTTGATTGTGATAATGGACAGATTTCAAAATACCCAGGGCAGTCCTTTGCTGGGACCTGGCACCTTCACTTCTATTCACATTCCATTGTCAAACCCTGTCACATAGCCCTACATAAACAGGAAATACATTCTTCTCTGGCATGGTGGGGAGAGAAAAGTAACTCTGAAAATGATTAATATAGCCTACCACACATTACTAATATGACATTATTGAAACAAAATACTAAGGTATGTAAATCAATGTTATAACAAAATATTTGTATTAATAAACAGATAGTCAACCTTAGGTTATAAATGACTTGAACCTGGAATTTGATTCAAGCTCCACATATGGGGATTGTTATTAAACCCTTAGCAGTAAAATTGGGAAAACACCACATATTAAGTATAGGAAGACAGTACAGTAGTTAATGTAATCTGTGCACTTTATGAATGCCTGTTTCTGTCCTACTCTAAGATAGTTAGAACCTGGAAAATTGATATTATTTATTTATTGTTTTTCTGAAATATATTAAAACATATCTATTAACTAAAATTCAGAAAACATATAAATGTGAAGAAAAAACCTCATACAATTGTTAACTGCACCATCATGAGATAGCTATACCACTTTTTTCTTTAAGAAACTCTTCTTTCTCTTAATAGAGATCAAATGATGGTTTTATAAACAAGTGATATCACACTATTAAATTGATTTGTAGTGGCTTATTTACCTCAACGTACATCAAAGAAATATTTCATATTAATAGAAACAGAAGAACAGTCGTGTTAATTTACTATGTAACACAATATTGCATACATGTACACAATTTTAATTAACCAATGTGGTATTGATGGCATTTAATTTGTTTCTTTTTTTATTGTAGTACTATGCTATGATGAAGTCTTCTTGAATATGATGAACAGTCTTTTCTATCCATCTTAATGGACTTCGTCAGTTATTTTCCAAGGATAAATTGCTGCAGGTAAGAACTGATGGTTCAAAGAATATACACATTTTAATTTTTATCAACATTGTTATATTATCTTCAAAGCTGTTATACCAATCTTCCATGTAATAGTAAGTTGTATGTGAAAAAGTATTTCTTAACATATTCTTCTAATTTGAAATTGATCACTCTTAATTTTGTCTTGATTAGGCAGTGAAATTTCATCTTTGATTTCTAGTGAGGTGACCTTTTATCTCAAATATTTATATGTGACTCATATTTATTCTATTGAAATTTTCCTCTTTGACTTATTCTTGATTTGTAAGAGCATCTTATGTAATAATAGTATCCAAATTAAATCCATTGTATTTGTTGCCAATATTATCTTAGTTTGACATTTGTCTTTCAAACTTTCCCAATTACTTTTTATTCATTTATTTAATATTGACCGAGGGTCTTATAGATGGTAAATCACATTCCACATCAACATAGTGAATGAAATGGTCCAATGCATTGCCCTCATGGAGCCTTCATTTCTAAATAGCTAAGATAGATTTTATAAGACTTTATAGAAAGAAAGGAAAAAACAACAACAACAGTACAAGAACAGGAGTTCTGGGGAAGGCAAGGAATTCTATATTATCTAGAAAAATCAAGGAAGGTACTCTACCATAATTAGTTGACATTTGAGATGATGCTTGAAGGTAGTGAGGGGATAAGTTGTTTGGACATAAGGGAAAGATTGATCCATGAAGCGGGAAGAGCAAGTTCAAAAGCCCTATGTCTAGTTCCAGGACCAGCAATACCATTAGTCTGGCTAGAGTCAAGTATAGGAGGGAGAAACCAGAACGATAGTGTGGAGCCAGATTATATAGGACTTTTTAAGGAATTTGGCTTTTACTGTGAGAGAAGTGGAGGCCATCTGATGTAGATCTAAAGAATTGGGGGGGGGAAGCTCACCTGACTTATGCTTCACAGAGGCACTATAAATACAGCTATGTGAAATGTATCATCAGAGGACCAGGGTAGAAACAGGGAGGCGAGAGAAGAGGCTATGAGAATCATTCGAGTGACAGATAATTGTGAAGCAGATGGAGTTAAAGTGGAGGGGGCAAAACGTGGTTAAATTCTGGATATATTTTCAGCTACCAATATTTGCTAAAGTATTAAACTTGGGTGTAAAGGAAAGAAATAGGGAGTGATTCTAGAAATTTGGGTCTGAGCAACCAAAGGAAAAAAAAATGTACTTCACAGATTATTTTAGTTATACATTCTAATTCAAATCTATCAGTGTTATATTCTTACATATGTGTATGCAAATTGAGATATATCACTATATCTCTATTTAGAATCTGTATGCAGGTAGTTTATTCCTGTCAATGGAAACAATATGTAGTGATTTATATACTTTTTTACACAAAATATTTATTTCAATGTTTATCTCCCTTGCAAGCAAATAATCTGAACAATAATTAGCTCTAATAGAACTTCAAATAATTTGGGGGGAATGTCCATGGAAGATAATCATGTTTTTTTAAAATAATATTTTCCTTCAGTCTTTTCTCTATCCAGTTTTTATGCCTCATTTATTTTTTTTTCTTGTCCCAGTGTATTTATTTGTAGTTCTAAAATGGGGATAAAGACTTTCTATCCTAATAAATCCGTATAGGAAAAACTCTATCAGGGTAATAATATAAAATGGCAATTAAATCCTCATGCTACATTTTAAAAAATCATTATAAGCAGCAAAAGGATAAAACCTACATTATCAATTAACTTACTGTTTGTTTATATTATGCAATGGGCTATGTAATACACAAAGAGAAAGAGACAAATTTTGATATTACAAAACTTTAAACTAGTTAAGGTTATCTTAAAGAAAATAATAGAAATTAGTATATGATGAGTTTCTAATATGTATTGATATTGTGCTACATATCCTAAACATTTTATCCATTTAGCATTCATTTCATTCACATGAGATTTCTGTTATTACCTCCATTTCACAAATGAAGAATTTCGATGTTAGATTAGGAGTCTGAGTATGATAACATAAATCAATAGAGGATAATGTAAAATGGCATATGACCCAGTTTTCTGTGATTCAGAATGTAATTGACATAGGTAAACACAAGGGAGTCTGATCGTTTGAGCCTAGATTACTTAGGCAGTCACAAAGCGAGCAACTGTGATATTATTCAGAAGGAATTTAGATTGGGGGAGCCTGGGTGGCTCAGTCAGTTAAATGTCTGTCTTTGGCTCAGGTCATGATCCCAGAGTCCTAGGTTGGAGTCCCACATCTGGCTTCCTGCTCAGCGGGGAGCCTGCTTCTCCTTCTCCCACTCGCACTTGTGCCTTTTCTCTCTTTCTCTGTCTCTGTCAAATAAATAAGTAAAATCTTAAAAAAAAAAAAAGAAGGAATTTAGATGGGGTTATAGCATTGTGTAGTAAAAGTAATATTAGTTTTGGCATCAGTTCTGGTTTCCTCTCCTGGTTCTGCTAATTTTTGAGTATTAGAGTTTTGGACAGTCATCAATTCTGAGTTTCATTTAGTTTTACAATGATAACAGATGAAACACTGACCTTACAATGATGTCATGAAAATTAAAAGAGTTTTTTGTTTTTGTTTTTAGTATTGTTAAGTGAAAAGGAAGACATATAGGGAAAGGGAAGGATATTAAGGCTCAGAAGATCTGAGGGTAACAAGCAAGCATCACATGATGGGGGCGGTATGGGGACCATGGCTGTAATGAAGAGTAAAATGAATGCTCATCCGTTTTCTAATTTGGACACGGAGCATTTACTGCACCAGCCATTTAGGGGAATGGATCCCTCTCAGTACTTCAGAACATGCACAGACAATGCAATTCAAGATGATGAAAGTTGTAACTGTGATATGGTGAGGATTGAAACCACATGAGTGAAATAGTCAGGCTAGCTAGTCCCAAAGGGGGAAGTAACTGTGCCCTGTGTTAACAGATGTATAGACATTTTCTGTATGATCATGGGTGAGAAAATATATTTCAGGCTAATAAAAAGCAGAACTCTGAGATCCCTTGGCCACTTGAGGGACTGAATGAAGTTTAGTTCCTCAGGGAAAGAAGGTTTCTGGTAATGTGGCAGAAGTTGATACAGAAAAGAGTCCTGATTTTGAAGGGCATTGCCTGCCACATTTGGGGCATATACGATGGGTTTGTACTAAGAGATGTGTGTTCCATTTTTATAAGATAGGATGGACAAAAATACTCCAGATGAAGTTTTAACTTCGAGGAGATGCCTTCAAATGATCTGGATAGATTATCCTGATATACTCCAAGAGAATGGAGATAAAATGGTCTTGAGAGATATTTAAAAACTCAAAAATCCATTACTTGGTGGATTAATTAGCTCTGGGAATGAAGAAGTAGGATTTGAGGAAAACATTCAGGTTTCTATTTTTGGATGCCTAGAAAGTTGCTACTGCTCTTAACCAAGTTTGGGAAAATAAGAGCTTGGGTAGTTTGAGGCAAGGATAAATGAGCTGAGCTTACAAAATACTAATTTTGAAGTTTCTGTTGGACATGTGGCTCTGCTCCTCAAGAGGCAATAGCATGCATGGGAAGTACAAGTTTAAATGCTTTGGAAGCCAGGTAGTGAGTTCTTATTTGGTATAATAGGAATGAAGGGGCCGGATAAATATTGTTAGGAATGCCATAAGATGATGGAGTGTTTTGGCAAGGGTGAGATTGGCAACTATGTATTATGTTTCTGCAAGGAGAAACCGATGGTAGGCGAGATGATGTTTCATTAATGTGCTAGAAATAGGTTTTTAATTGGTGTGCTTGAAATCTTGAGAGACTGAACTAGAATAGAAATTGTGGTAATGCGGAGGATGCAAATGGAAGGAAATGAAACGATGCTAATTTTGAGTGCAGATTACAACAAAAGAACTAGCAATAAAAGTTATAACCAGATAATCAGCAAAAGAATGGAGCAAACGATCAATACTCTACATGTATAAGGCAGAAAGACATGACTTTGAAAATGGTTTTAATTTTGTTATTTATTATTTAGTAGTTCCTGCCATGCACCAGCTCTAGGACACCTTCTTTGTTTCTGCTTTTCCCTGGACTTTCAGAAAGTATATGTGATTTGCCAGGTCCTCTCAGACAATAAATAGAAGAGCTGGAATTTCAAACTCAGATCTCTGTGGTCCCAAAGCCCATTCTCCTTATTATGCATCTGGTGAGACGTGGACTAAATATAAGAGATAGAGCAGAATAAACATGAAGAAATGTGAAACAAGAAACCTAAAGAATGAAGTGAAGACAATGGTAGAATAGGGAGAAGGTTTAATGCCAAACTTGTCTTTTTCAATCACCAAATATATATCAATAGCAGTAGGAAGAGTCACTTCCTTTGATAGATATACAACACACGAAATATATAATAAAGTGAGACACATCCAGAGCACAAACTTAGGTACACACACACTTACCTTCTCTGTTTTGTTTAATAGTGATTAGTCTTAAGAATGATTCTGGGAGTTGCCAATCTCTAAAATATTTCTATCTTCGTTAGTGGATGTTTCAAAATAATATTGAACAGTAAAAAGAGACGGAAGGATAAATTAGCCTCGGAGACAATTATAATTTGAAAATAAGTTCCTCTGTCTGTGCAGATATAATTATTGGCCAGAAATAGAGTTGGTTTTGTTTGTTTGTTTTTGTTTGTTTTGCCATGTTTATATCTCAAAATTTCAGAGGATTTGTTAATATTGTTGCTACCAGGGTCTTCCTAAACCTATCATTTTCCACTGCTACATTTCTAATCTTCGGCAGCCAGTTTGTGAGTTTGGCACAGATTTATAAAATTCTACCTGCTGGAGATAGAGGTGTATAGCATGTGACTGAAGATAATAAGAAACTGAAATGTATGTATTTAACACAGTTAAATCTAGTACTTATCATGTGCCAGGTTCTAAGAGAATACCTGGGTATGCAAATTTGTATGTGATACACATTTACTGCGTGTAAAATTATATTGTTAAACAAGGTAGAAAGCAAGTAAACCAGTAATCACAGAACAGGATAATTTGATAAAAATAGAAATATAGTGTTATATGATCAAAGAGCAGAAATCACCAACCCTGGGGCGCCTGGGTGGCGCAGCCGTTAAGCGTCTGCCTTCGGCTCAGGCCGTGATCCCGGCCTTATGGGATCAAGCCCCACATCAGGCTCCTCTACTATGAGCCTGCTTCTTCCTCTCCCACTCCCCCTGCTTGTGTTCCCTCTCTCGCTGGCTGTCTCTGTCAAATAAATAAAATCTTTAAAAAAAAAAAAAAGAAAGAAATCACCAACCCTGTTGATGAAGAATGGAGAAGTCTTCCTAGAGAAAATCAAATTTGACTTTAGTTTTGAAGTCACTGGATACGTTATTGGTTAACAAACGTATTAATGATGTTAACTGCTATAATTAGTGAAAGAAACAATGAAAGATTATTCCTATCCTACTAAAGTAAAACCTACTGAAAAGGAGCTATTTGAATTATCAAAAAAAAAAAATCAGAGAACAAGAAGAGATATGAGTAATGAGTCTCCCAACATTGGTTCGAAATTTAAAAAATGCTCCCACTTTTGAAATTGAAAAAAGCCCAGGATTGAATTGAAAAAGCCCAGAGGATATGTTCTTTCTTGTGCTGCTCCTACAGTTTCAGTAAAAGAACCTTGGACTGAGTTTGGTGCCGCAACTTGTCTTCTCTACATGGGAAATAATGCCTTGGCCACTTCTCAGTCTATGTGGTGGTCCATGTTTTTTCAGTTTGCTTTCTTTTACAGACCAAACTATGTCTAAGTTAGGGGAATATCAGCCAAGTTCTCTCCAATCCTGCTTCCTAATGGATGCCGTTGTCACTGAGGATCCAAATTGAAGAAACTCAGGGACAAGAGGAGTTGGTCCAAAAAATATATGAGTATGATTTCTAATATTTCCAGATTTTTAGTCTCATAGATACACACAGTTTTAAACATATACAAGGTTTAAACATCACAGCTAAATTTTCTGTTGGTTATCAGTAACTAGTGACAGTCTCTGAGTATCCACTGTGAGAATGACTTCACTTAACCCTCACAACGATTATGTCAATTCAGTTAACAGACTAATATGGAAAAGAATGAACACATCCCCACAATACACAAAGAGGAAATCTACTAAATTGAGGGTTTTAAAGCAAAAATTATATACTTGAGGAAACAAAGCGGACTATCAACATGTTGATCAGCCTGGCCTTTTGTGTTAGTGGCCATTGTAGACCTTAAATACACACAAAGACACATTCCTCCCTTATACAGAATTCATGATTCTGAGTTTCACATTATGAAATGAAAATGTGTCTTTATTTTGTATTAGCCTAGAAGGAATTAATATAAAATATACAAAGCAATTCCCATCACTTCCCACAACTCATAATTGACTGTGTTCTGAGGCTCAGGATTGGATAACTTGGATTTCTATAGTCGCATAGGCATAGTTTATTCTGACTTGGATGTCTACCTCTTCCTGGACAAGGTTTATTCCATCCATGAAGTTCAGAGAACAGTTATTTCAAGCATTTCAGATTTTTGGACAAAATCACACAACTACTATAATGAGACCAAGATTCAAAATCAAGTTTCAAGAATAACAAAGGCCTAATGGCAAATTAATTGTTCAATGAGAAATTTATAGGGAAAACCAGAAGAGATAAAGTTACTCTTATTGAATTATTACTACATGCTTAGTGCTGGGCTGAATCTTTTATATCCCAATAATTGTGACTGTCTCAGTTGCCAAGTTCTTTCCTGCCTCATTACCTTTGCAACTGATCTTGACCCTATCGTTGACCATTTCTTATACTTTTAGATCTCTAAATTCCACTCCACTCCCTAGATACTCAAAATTAAAATATGCTACTCTTTATTACATTTTTATCTATTATAGCATCTCTTTCCATTTTATTCTCCATGTTATTCAATTTTTAATTTAAATATGTATCTGTTTGCCTACTTGCACATGTTCCCTTTCCCTATTTGCCTGTAAACTACACAAGGACTGGAGCACGCTCCCATAGCCAGCATTCCTAGGTCCTCAGGGTGCCTGGCTGGCTCAGTTGGAAGAGCATGCAACTCTTGATCTCAGGATTGTGAGTTTGAGCCCCACGTTAGTTATAGAGATTACTAAAATAAACAAACTTTAAAAAAATATTAAAAAAAAACGAAGTAGGTTTTCAATCAATACAATACCTAATTCAACAATTGTAACATTCTTATGGATAAATGTTATCCTAGTTAACAGATGAGATTACTGAGTGCCAGAGTGTAAATTATTTCTCTAATTCCATCCAGTAGTTCACTTTTAATATGGGTCTGTCTGAATTGCAATTCAATGCTTCCCGATATGTTAAGGTCCATAGATATCATAGTATATCCAGCTCTGTCCATAAAATGGCCCTGATCTTTGTCAGGTTACTCACTTGAGGAAGAATGAGGACATTCACAGAGGTAAGGGAAAAACATTTTAATCACCTTGAGTAATGTTTAATACGGTGGACTCTGTACTAGAGGTAAATCTCCTGAGTTTGCACTAACTCCAAACAAAAGAAAGTACTTCTTTCAGCCCAGTTGGTTGTTAAATAAGCCTAAAGTTATCTGGTGGCATTATTCCTCTTTTTTTCTCTACAGAATTGAATTATGGCAAATGTCAAGAGAATTCTGTTTTAACCAAGACAATGTACAAGCCATTCATTGTTAATCAAATGAATACAGAAGTCAGTACAATTGGGAGAATATCACATTTTTTGTCATGGAAAATTAGTATCTGATAATTATGTTCAAATGTCAGCCTATATTTGTGTCAGATGAGGGAGTAAATGTATTATTTTTTTTTTTCAATTTGGAGGCATTGTTGTCTTTTATTCTCCAAATATGAGGTGGAAAAATTATGTTCAACAAACTTAATCCTCCCCAAAGAAGATATACCCCAAATTAAACCTAATTCCTTAAAGACCTTTTTAAAAAAATGGATGTAGACAAAAACACATCTGAATAGAAAAAAATAAAGAAAAACACAAAAACACAAAAATAGTCAGCATAAGTGTATTTCTTTTTCTTTTTTTCTTTGTCCAGAGAGAGAGAGAGTGAGCACAGAGTGGGGGTTGAGAGGTGGGGGGAGCAGAGAGAGAGGGAGAGAGGATCTCAAGCAGGTTCCACAACCAGCGTGGAACCCAATACAGGGCTTGATCTCATGACCCTGATATCATGACCTGAGCCGAAATCAAGAGTCAGATGCCCAACTGACTGAGCCACCCAGCACCTCAGCATGAGTATACTTCAAAATAAATAGGGGGATAATTCAAATTTAGGTAAAATTAATATGATAGGTTTTATTTTCAATTAATAATTGTACATGTATAAAGAATGTTTTAAGTAATTAAAGTTTTTAAAAAGGGGCATTTCAATAAGATGAATAAGCCTAACTGTAACGATAGCCTATGTACTATATAGTTTTAATTCATTTGTGTACCAGCAGTCTCCAATGGTCTGTCCAGTCTTTGTACCCAAATATACTATGCCAATTTCTTCTCCATGCCAAGCATCAGATTATTGAATGACATTCTGGTTTGGACATTTCTTAATGAAATGTGTTTGGGAATGGGAGACAGGAAAAGATGAGTCCTCCTTCTGTTGCCTGATGTTGCTTTTCTGGCAAATACCAATGGACCACTGATGCTCAGTATGTGACTGTTCTCTAAATGCAGGCTCTTTTATGGGGTGTATGAACAAGATATTTGGATTTTCTTTAGGAGCTCTCCCAAGTACACAGTTTACTGAAATAGAAAAATTCACACCAGCAAGACCTCTCTAATACAATACTAATAAGAGATTTAGGATGACTATTTCCCATGAGGCTCAGTTGACCCACTAGAAAGCATTTGGCATAGCTCTGGCAACAAGCAAGAAGGCTGCTTGGCTACCACTGCTTTGCCACTGTCTACATCCAGTACTTGTAGGAGCAAGACTGATCGATAAGACTGCTTGCTTAATTGGGTATGTCTGATAGGAAAGTTAGATACCAATCTTCTTTACGTGGCAGATACTCCCAGTGTAAACAAACTGATGTGAGCTCACTCCTTGATGAGTCAGAAACTGTACCAGGTGAGTTGTTGCACAATTTTCTTTGCAGCAAATAAGGAGATCATTGAAATAGCTTCCAAAGCCATGACTCCATGAGAGAGGGTGAATGGGTTCCTTTTGTTTAGAGTTAGGATGAATATTTAGATAAGGGAAGCCTTCTCATGGTATGTAACAGCAGGCCTAAGGTCATGCATGTGACTTAAGGAAACATACCTACACATACGTTGTATGTTATGTAAATGAGGCTCCTCCTTGGGCTAGATATTAGTACTATAATGAGGTAAAGGTAGTTGTCAATCATTCCAGAGGTCACTCCACACTTCATCTGGGTAGGCTGGAGTCAAGGGTTTAGTTCAAGTGGTCTGGGTGGTCTGGGCTAGTGGGGGGTCTTCTCAGGGCTGTCACCATGACCTGAGGGGTGGTTTCGGGTTTCATTTGCTTTAGTTAAGACATAAACTAGAAAGAGGAGCTTAAGGAAAAATAAGTCAAAGGTTAGTGAGTACGAGCAGGTGGGCAGTAAAGGTCAGGTCTTGGGGTCTAGGTGGTGATACCAGGTTCTATAAGTGATTCCCTCAGGACACCTCTCATTTAGTATTTTAGAATGAATTGCTTTATCTCCATGTGGAAGGACTCTTTTAGTCAAAATAGTTTGTCTTTATTTCCAAAATCATCAATATCACATATTTAATGAGTCCTATCACAGGAAGGCATATTAGTGCACACACATATGTGCATTCATGTGTATAAAAGAAAAAAACAGTATGCCAGTATATAATTAGTAATAAAAAATAATCACAAAGTTAGGAAGGAAGATATTTAGAGGAAAAGGAACTGGTTTTCATCTTAAAAAAAAAAAGAAATTTTAGAGTGAGCAATATGTTAGCTCTGTTTTGAAGGTATAAACTTCCCCCTTCAATTGCCCCTCCAAAAAAAAAAAAAGACAATTCACTAAAAGCAAAGATTAGCAAACTTTTTCTGTAAATAGCCAGATAGCAAATACTTTAGACTTTGTGGGCTACACATTAAAAATAGATTTTACATTCAATTACAATGGCATCTTGGAAACTACAGGAACAAACTTGTTCTTCAATGAGACACAGTGCTCATTGTCTAGACCACACTGTCTACATTGGCTGATTCTGACTCTGTGGGAACCATGACAAATATTGTAAGTTGTGGACATGTACATAAAGTCTGTGGGGTGGAAGGACACTTTGTCTCTCCCTTTCCCACTTAGAAAAAACAGGCTACAAGAAGAATCCATTTTGGTCTCATTACAATATTTCTGCTTCATGAAAGTGGCTGTTTTTTGGCTTCTCCTTTGAGTCATATAGCATTCTTATTTGATTCTCTGAAGCCTTGAGGTATAAATTCACTATCTGAGCTTGTTTTATGAATTAAAAAAAGGATAATTCCAGTAATAAAACCTGAATATATCAACTGCTACCATATCCAGCCACTTGATTCCTAGGCCTAGGATTGACTTGAAACAAAATTCTGAGAAAAAAAAAGTGTTGGATAATGCTCAAGTTAGAACCTAATTTATTAATTTTATTTACTTACTTTAAAATATTTTTCAATTCTTGTCTTCAGTGAGAGATATTCCAGATGGGCAGAGTGGTGGACGGCAACAGGAAAGGTGTAATGCTTTTGATTGGAATGGATTTCCTGCCCGTCATCAATCAAGTGGTCTTCTTGGCTAACAAGTATGAATTATTTATTTTTTTATTTATTAAAGTTCATTAATTAAAGGAAAGATTGACTAGCCTTTTAGTTTTTGAAAATTTTTGGATTTCCTATTGTGTTGAATGATACACATTTTAAAATTAGATTTTTTATAGGTTTGTACCATCTCTTTAAATACATTAAATAGTAAATTTTTGATACATGTTTTACATTATTTCCTTATTACATCATTTTCTAGTCCATCTTAATTGAGCTGTTCTTAGTGCTAAATATTTTTTTTTCCTTTTATGTGTGTTTTTCTTTAAATTTCCTTCCAGTGTTTCAGTAGTTAAGATCTGAGTCATAAAAGGACAAATAAAAATTAAAAATAAGAGGCTTAATTCTCCCTTTTGAAAATAAAAGGAGAAATTTCCCTCCCCTCCTTTTTCTTAGAGCATTAATCTTAGAAAACTTGCAACTCTTAAGTGATTTCTCCTTGCTTTGAAATGTATATAAATCCTTTTGAAGACTAGATAAGCTTTTTGTCAGCCTTTTGACCCAGGAATGTCTGGGAGCCATATCTTTGAAATGTAAACATTGAGGGGGGTGGGACCCTACTAAGAATCTTAACTTCAATGGGTTCCTTGCTCCAATTTGTAAAACTACCTCCTGTCATGGAGATAGAAGTGTGCTTTTCCTCTGGATAAAGCCTACTAGCTAACACAGATGGTCACCTTGATTACCAGGTAAAGTTAAGATAAACTATATATCATACATGGTGCTGTCAAGTCCTCTTAAAAGAGGACTAGTTGTTTATCTTGAGAACATGTATGCAATGTGTTGTATCAGCTATTTCTATGCAAATCTGCTTGACCATATCATGTCTTGGCTTAATGCTTCTTCAATAGTAAGGGTGTTTCTTCTAGTACCTTTGTGGAGATTTCTGGGTTGGAAAACTATTTTGTTTTAATTATAGTTCCCCCATGGGCAGTAATGAACAATTTATTATAAACTGTGTTACCGAAACCCAAGTTCAGCTGCCTGTGGCTTGAAAAGCCAATACTCAGGAGATGAGTTTGGGTTGGAAAGCAATTTGAGCTTTATTCAGGAAGCCAGCCACCTGGGAAGAAGGCAGGCTCTTGTCGAAAGGCCAGCCCCAAGGTTTCTGCCGGGCCCAGAGATTTTTCAAGGAGTTTGATCAGTTAAGGGAGTGCAGTAACCTGTGACATTTCTTGATTACATGCGACTCCTTGATGCCAGCTACACAGTTATCTAGGTTCTCTGAGGTTATGCAAGAAGCTCTTGTTCCTTGGTGTCCTGGGTGGAGGTTGCGCAAGAGAGCCAGGTAACATGCAGAAGTTCTCTGTTCTTTCTAGGAAAGAATGCATGATCTGTAGATACACAAAGAAAGGTTTAGTTAATCACACAGGCTACGAGTGCTTGCTAAATTTTAGAGACTACTAGGTTGGCGCAAGGGACTGAAGCAGTTTCAATTACACAAGGTTTTAGTGATCTTGAGTAAGATCTTTTCTTAATTATGTTTTTGGGTTAGTAATTAGTAATTATTACTAATATATAGCAATTTTATTAACCTTTGGACACTTATCTAGTACCAACCAATAATGGTGAGCTACCTCATTACCTTTTCTTCCAATATTGTATATTGCTCTTTAGGTAATATCAGTCTTGTTTATGATTATTAGATAAAATTGTATTTTATTAAAAATACCTTTAAGAAAGATTTAAAATAACAGAAAGTTGGGCAACATATCCTTTGGGAGCCCATGCACCTTAGTTATTACTCATTTATTTATTTGTTATTTGGTTTGCTTATTTTTTATATATTTGGGATTTTTTTCCTGTTATTTCATAAGTGAAGATAAATTGGAGAAGGTATAGAATTTTTGTATTATAACTTGTTTTTCTAAACTCTGTAAGGATTTCTTTATTGAGATCAATTATCCTGATAGCAGATTCTATGTTTCATTCATAATAATGACCCCAAGATTTGACTAGGGAGGTTGTTGGCTCATAGCGAACTCTCAGCAAATATTTGGGAGACGGTTTTCTTGGTGATCTGAGGATTAATTTTTACTCTAACATGTACGAGCTATAAGACAAAGTTAGCAGATAACCATGAATTGACATCTTCTAATAAAGCTGCTCAAAAGGTAATTATAGCTTTGACGTATAGTGTATAGTGAAAGCATTGCCACTGGAGTTTTCAAAAGTGCACAGAAGAAACAAAAAATGCTGGACAAAATGTCAGCATGGTTTGGCAAGGATATTATAGATGAAATTTAGGTATATAAGCTAGGTACTTTATTCACATATGCTTCAAAATTCTGACCAAACTTATAATTTGATGTTTATCATCACTGAATATATGTCCATTTATTCTTGATAAATGATTTATTTTATTCCAGTAATAAATTCTGTTCACACATGTTCAGCCAGTAGTTTGTTGCCTATGACATAAGGCAACCTACATAAAGTAGCAGGTTTTCATACATTTGACTTTGCATTTTTATGAGGCTGATAATCTGATTTTGAAGGTAGTGCATAACCTTTGGGTTTTACCCTAAAATCAAGGTTAATCACATTAGAACAATGATTTAGATGTTGAATATAAAGTATTTCCAAGGTGTGTAGTTTTTTGAGGTAAATAAAATTAATTTGAATATTCAAATTCTACTAGATTCCTCTAAGCAACCTCATATTATCCATTCTTAGTCACCCAAAACATGGCATAAGATATGATTTAGGATCAATTCAATCCATGGCTATGTGTTCTGCTTAGAGTGTACTTTTGTAGTGTACTTTTTTCAGGGCTTGGGAGAAGACTGTAATTTCTGAAAACAAAACACACAAACAAACAAAAATACCCAATCATAGATTCCTAATACGTAGGTCAAGTCCAAATCTTGTCACTGCAAGTTATGTGATCTGTGGCAACGTATTTATCCTCTCTGGACCTTACTTCCCTTCTGTCTATGGTATTGATAATAACGTTCACCAAATAGCATTTTAGTGGGCTGCAAGAATCAAATGTGATAATTAGTCCACATATGTAAACATTTTATTAAGATGGTATATTAAGTTTACTTCATTTTTTATGTAATTGTATCAATTTCTTATAGAACCTAAGGAATCAATTATTTAATAACTACTTATTTCATTTCTCTGACCCATTTCGCAAAAGATAAAAATGCTAATATAAATCTCTAACCTCCTAACCATCTAATACTGTGTTTTGCTAAGAAATCACTCATTTTCCCAATGGGCACATTCCAGTGCTCTCTGTTCACAGCTCCCTAAACTTCCTGAACCCATAGATTTGGAAAGGACTTTATGATTGAAATTTGAGTTCCTCTGTTTTAGCAGCATCACCCAGTTTAAAGACCAGATTTTACTTGACATTATTATATTAAGGACCATCAGAGATGTTTTCCACCATATTAAATCCACTTTTTTTTTGCCAGAATTTGAAGTTTAATCCTGAGACCATTTTTCTGTACCTCTAAGAGCTGCTTGAATACCTGTCAGCCTCCTCCCAATCCCCAGATGAAAGCACAGTGGCATCTTCATTGCATTTGAGCAGATGTTACTAAAATCCTACTCATAATGTAAGTGGATAGTAATGACATCCATACAGGGAGGATGCCATTCATTCATTCTTTTGTTGATTATTGAAAAATAAAAGTTTTGTTTTTAATTACTCTTGGTTTACATGATAAAATAAATCTATATTCAGTTTAGAAAAAAATCTAACCATTGATAAATAAGAATAATGAAAAATCGCTTCAAAACTCATGCGCTTATCATGAAGCTTGATTAATATTCTTTCAGATTTTTTTTTTGTTTGTGGATATAGATAAGTGTATCCTATTCATTCTTTTAAATGCTAAAATTTAGAAGAGTTTTATATTTGCAGAGGCACTGAGAAGATAGTAGAGAATTCCCATATACTCCTTCACTAGTTTCTCCTATCACTAACATCTGACAGTAAGAAAGTAAGGGCTGTATTAGTAAGATAATTCTACTATCTAGTTCTAGTTATCTGATCATCTGATATTCTAAGTATCTAATTCTAAGGTAGAATTATCTTACTAATATTGTTACAATTAACGAACCAATACTGATATGTGGTTATTAAATAAAACTGGGTTTACACAGATTTCCTTAGATTTTTTTTAAGATTTTATTTATTTATTTGACAGAGAGAGAGACAGCCAGAGAGAGAGGGAAAATAAGCAGGGGAAGGGGGGAGGAAGCAGCAGGCTCCCAGTGGAGGAGCCTGATGCAGGGCTCGATTCCATAACACTGGGATCACGCCCTGAGCCGAAGGCAGACACTTAATGACTGAGCCACCCAGGCACCCCAGATTTCCTTAGATTTTACCTAATATCTTTGTCTATTCCTGGATTCTATCCTGTCATGTCCCCTTAGGTTCCTTTCAGCTGTGGCAGTTTCTCCAAGTTTCCTTGTTTTTGAGGAACTTGACATACTTGAGGAGTATTTTTCGAGTATTTTATAAGATATCCCCTATTGAAATTTGCCTGATGTCATTTCTTTATGATTAGGTTCAGGTTATATGCTTTGGGCAGGAAGACCACAGAGATGAAGTAGCATTTTATCACATCATATTTAGGATACATACTATCAACATGATTTGCCACTATAGCGGCTTACTTTGATCCTGTGGCTGTGGTAGTGTTTTCAGGTTTCTCCGCTGTAAAGTTACTCTTTCCCCTTTCTTCCAGGTACTCTTTGGACATAAGTTACTATGTGCAGCCCACACTTACAGACTAAGAATTTATGCTATTACCTCCTGGGGGGGGGGTAGAATACTTACAGAAATTATTTGAAATTCTTCTGCATAAGATATTTGTCTCTTTTCCTCCCTCCTTTCCTTCCTTCCTTCCTTCCTTCCTTCCTTCCTTCCTTCCTTCCTTCCTTCCTTTATTCAATTATTCATTTATATCAGTATGACTGTTCTTTTATCCTAAAGTTTATAATGCAATAGTTTTATTTATTTCGATGCTCAAATTGTTCTAGTTTTGTCCATTTAGAGCTCTTTCAGTCACCTCCTGTGACACTTTGTCGTAATTCCATCATCATTCTTATTATTAATTATTATTAGCACTTTCTCGCTTTCTAGCACTCCAAGATGCTCATGCTCATCCTGTCTTATTTTCTTTCCGGGTCCTGTACGCAGTCATTTCTCCAAGAAGCCCTGGTTCCTTTTATTGAAGAATGGTATTAGAAACCATGATCTGGGTACTAGATTTGTTCATTGCTATGGGTATGTTGTTTCTTGTTGGCCTTTTCAGCTAACAGAGTTAGAAAATACATATGTGTGTAGGCTAACTCACATGCATATACATAAACATATATTTCTATATGTAACTATCTGTATCAATATTAAGATAAACATGAGTTTACATTATCTCCAACTCTATTTTTTTTTTTTTTACCACCGGGATTATTCTAGCTTCCTCTTCTTGCTAATCTGTAAAAACTCCCGTCTTACCATCTGTGATTCACTATAAATTGTTCAGTTCCAGTATTAGTAGCAGAATTGTTTCAGTATCCAATAGGAAACTTTATTAACTAGAGTGCACTTCTTATGTGTAGTTCCTTTCATCTTCAATCTTATAAACTCCACTTGTGCACAAACTTACTTAAGTCAGTACCTTCCCCCCCACCCTCTTCACTTAGGTGGTTTCACACGTTTTGTAATTCAGTTAGATTCTTTTGTGACAGTCTACATTCCTTCTTGGGAACTCCATCAGAAATAATTTGTTTTTAATGTATACACATTGTTTCACTCTTTGTACTGTAGTTTTTTAAGGGTTTTAACAAATACATGATTTCTTGTGTCTACCCTTGCAGTATCATGCAGAATGTTTTCACCACTCCACGTCCTCTGTGCTTCACCTGTTTAGCCCCTCCTTCCACCTGAACCCATGGGAACCACTAACTCTTCACTGTCTCTAGAGATTTTCCTTTCCAGAATGTCATACAGTTGGAATTACCAGTATGTAGCTATAACAACCTTTTACTCAGCAATACGCATTAAGTTTCAGTGATGCATTTTCATAGCCTGATAGCTTATTTCTTTTTATTGTTGAATACATTACATGGTATAGATGTACCACAGTTTGTTCATCCAATCACCCTTTGAAGGGCATCTTGGTTGCTTCCAGCTGCTGCAAACATTCACATGCAAAATTTATGTTAACATTTTCTAATTAAGGGAATGAACATCTATGATGGGATTGCTGGATCCCATCATAGGTAAAAACTATGTTTAGCTTTGTAAGAAATTCTCAAGCAGTTTTCAAAGTGGCATTGCCATTTGTGTGCCCATTGGCATTAGCTGAAGGTCCTTTTGCTCTGCATCTGCACCAGCATTTGGCATTTAAAAAAATAATAATTTTAGCCATTGTAATTGGTTTATACTAGTATTATTTCAATTGGCAATCCCCTAATAACAAATGATTTAAAATTATATTTTTAATTATAAAAACGGCATATTTGTCACAAGAAATTATAGATATTATATCTCTCTATTTCTATCTCTAACTATCTGTATTACCATCACCCAGAAAGTCAATGTTATAATTTTGGTATATATACTTTTGCACATTTTTAATGTATTTATAACATAAATATAATGGATTTGTGGCCTGAGCTTTGATTTGGTCATTTAATCTTGAACCATTTTCATCAAGCCTAGCAGAATTTACTCAATGGCTTTATTGTGTGATTGTCATTGTTCTTTATGTTCCTACCAAAGGTCTTTACCACTTTTCTTGTCAGTGTTTTCATCTATTTTTATTGATTGGAGAAAACTAATGGAAAGCCTTGTTTAATATTACTGCTTTCTGCTAGCATAATCGAAGTAGAAAAACATTACTGGCATAACAAAAATATAATGCTAAAATACACAGAGAACTACACCAAGTTTATACACTAAAGAATAAGCAGCCGAGAGAACAAACCATCAAGTTCTTCCTGGGACTAATCGCAGCCATTCATACCATTTACAGCTAATAAATTTTAGGCTAGAAAAGATGCAACATCGAAAAAGTCTGGCACCTTATAAAACTTTCCAAAGAGAAGAAGGAAGTGAAAACTGATCATAATTGCTGTAATTTTCTTTTATCTAGCAGTTAGAGGTTTCGTTTTGTTCAGTTATTTTCCCCAGGATAATAAGGCAAACAATTGTAAGGGGAGGAGAAAGAATTAATTTATTTCATAACTACAGAAAAGCCCTACTAAATATTTGATCATTCAAAACACTTATATGTAAAGTTTCCCCCCTAAAATAAATGTATCTTTACTATTATAATTTTTAAAACTTAGTAAAAAATACCTATCTCTACATTTTTATATTGCAAAGTGTACTTAATAATTCCAGGATGATTGATAGATGATCAAATTAAAGAAAAAGAATTCTAAACAAATTATGTTAAGTCATAAAGTTATCATCCCTCAATTAATGTAAATTCAATAGTCGATATTTTTAAAAGTAATTTTTTATATTTGATTTTAATTTTTCAAAATCACAAATGAAGTGGCATCAAAGTCCATATCAAAGCTAACAAGAAAAAAATATAAAGAAACAATTTCCCATTTCCATTAGGTTCTTTTATGTTCTAAACAGTGAACAGATAGTTGTTCACAGATACTTCCTCATAATGAGGATATTCACAGAAATTTTAGTACTTTTCTGTCAAAAATGTTTATGAATTCTTGGTAGAAGCAATTCCTGATGCTATGTTATCAATTCTATTTTGAAATACTTGGTCAAAGTCTTAAGAAAATTATGGTAATAGAGATCTTAAAACCTGTCCTTCTCTTTGTTATAATAAATATACTTTTTGGTATGTATCACAATCTCTGAAATGTAACATACATAATTAAAGGGTCTCACGAATTGTAATGGTTCTCTTTTAAATATTACTGTAGATATCCCCAAATGTACTCAACTATTCTCTTATTATTCATTGTTACCAGTATTTCACTATTAGAACGGTGATTAAGCACACATATAAACAGTATCTTTGTGCATACATTCGAGTATATTAAATTACAGTGAATAACTACACTTGAATTATTGGGACAAAGAATATCATATTTTTTAAAAGATTTTATTTATTTATTCGACAGAGAGAGAGAGTGAGAGAGGGAGCACAAACATGGGGGAGGTGTAGAGGGAGAAGCAGGCTCCCCGCCTAGAGCAAAGCGCCCAAGATGGGGCTGATCCCAGGATGCTGAGATCATGACATGAGCCGAAGGCAGACGCTTAATGACTGAGCCACCCAGGCGCCTCAAGAATATCATATTTTATAGATATGGCCAAATCGCTTTCCATAAGTTCTTTATGAGCCTACATTTGCATCAGCTTTATATTTGAATACTGTTTCCACATGACCAGTCAACATATAGGATGTTATTGCTAGTTTAAATGGTTTCAAATTCAGTGGAAAAATTATATCTACTTCTTTTTTTAAAAAAAACACACATTTCCTTAACATTATAAAAAAAGTAAGCATATTTTTCAAAAGTCTACGGGTCTTTTACATTTCTTCTTCTCTGAATTGCTGAGTTATATCCTATGTATATATCTAGTTTTCTTGTCTTTTTGTAATTTCTGAAACTTATTTTGTTATGGATATTTATTATTTTCAAAATACATATCACAAGTTCTTTCTTCTAGATCATTTCTTGTTTAAAAAATTATGTTGATGTCAGGGGTGCCTGGGTGGCTCAGTGGTTAAGCATCTGCCTTCGGCTCAGGGCGTGATCCCGGAGTCCTGCGACTGAGCTTGGAGTTCTGTGACCAAGCTCCGCATCGGGCTCCTCTGCTGGGAGCCTGCTTCTTCCTCTCCCACTCCCCTTACTTGTGTTCCCTCTCTTGCTGGCTGTCTCTCTTTCTCTGTCAAATAAATAAATAAAAAATCTTAAAAAAAATTATGCTGATGTCAGATGTAAAGAATGTTTGTTTTGCCTTTTATTGCTGACATCTGTCGATCTTTCCATTTTGTTTTATATGCTCTATAACTTTATACATGATGTGGTTTGAAGTTGTAGTTCAGAGCCAACAGTCAAGAAAGAATTCTTGGGGCGCCTGGGTGGCACAGCGGTTAAGCGTCTGCCTTCGGCTCAGGGCGTGATCCTGGCGTTGCGGGATCGAGCCCCACATCAGGCTCCTCTGCTATGAGCCTGCTTCTTCCTCTCCCACTCCCCCTGCTTGTGTTCCCTCTCTCGCTGGACTATCAAATAAGTAAATAAAATCTTTAAAAAAAAAAAAAAAGAAAAAAAGAAAGAATTCTTGAGACGTCTTTTGGTGCAAAAAGGTCATTTTATTAAAGCAAAGGGGACCTGTGGGCAGAAAGAGCTGCACTGGGGTCATGAGGAGTGGCTGATTATATGCTTTCAAGTTGGGAGGGGATTAGAAATAGTTTAAGTCTGGGGCGCCTGGGTGGTGCAGTCGTTAAGCGTCTGCCTTCGGCTCAGGGCGTGATCCCAGCGTTATGGGATCAAGCCCCACATCAGGCTCCTCCGCTATGAGCCTGCTTCTCCCTCTCCCACTCCCCCTGCTTGTGTTCCCTCTCTCGCTGGCTGTCTCTCTCTGTCAAATAAATAAATAAAATCTTAAAAAAAAAAAAAAAAGAAATAGTTTAAGTCTGTAGGGAATTTTGGAAGCAAGGTTTCCAGGACTTTGAGGGGGCTAGCTATTGTTGGGAAAAGGTCATTTATTACTGTCTCATAAAACCTTATTCATGAGACGCTAGAGATGTATATCGATGGGTCATGCGCTTGGGGAATGAATGCCAACAAACATCTTGGGGCTATAGAGATAAAGCAAGTTTCCGAAGTAATTTTTATATGTTAAAGTAGACTTGCAGGATCCTGGGGGGTTGGGATAATGTTAAAAGCTAAGATTGCCTTTTGCCCTGAGCAAACTATTAACATGGAGAGAGCTGAGTTCCTGAAGGAATGTCCCTATGCCTGACTTGTGAATGGGCTGATAACTAGTAAGGAAGTTTATTTTTTTTTCTTTTCCTTTGTTTCCCACATTAACACATCGTGTCTAATTTTTATGTCTTTAATCGATCAAAGATTTTAACATATATTAGATTTTTATTTGTAATACATGTTAAGTGAAGTATTATTTAAGGAAAATTTTTCATATAGAGAGCCACTCATCCCAGCAGTTTTAAATGCAGTTATTTTTTTCCTTAAGTGATCATATATGAATTCACGTGCAAGGCAATATTCCCATTTATGCATACTTGTTTCTGGCCCTGCTCTGTAACAATATACCATTTTTTTTCCTGTATTATTTAAAAAGTTTAAAAAAATGTTGGAATTTGATGACTCCACTTTTTCTTTTTTTAAAGATTTTATTTATGTATTTGAGAGAGAGAGAGAGAGAGCAAGTGGGCAGGAGCAGGAGCAGAGGGAGAGGGAGAAGCAGACTTCTCACTGAGGGTGGAACCCTACACAATTGAATCCTGGGACCCTGAGACTGGGACTGGAGCCTAAATCAGAGGCTTAACTGACTGAGCCACCCAGATGCCTCTTTTATTTATTTTTTTAATTAAGGGAAGATATGCCGGCCTTATAAATAAAACGGATTGGCAATCAGCAAAAAAGTGGAGACCATCACACCTCAATTCTTCCTACATTATTTTTTATTTTCTTATAATTGAGTATAATCCAAGATTCACCACTTCAGCCTTTTCTGGGACTTGTTTTGTGTTCCTAGGAAGACAGATTTGCTCTTGTATACATTAGAAAAAAGGGGAGTCACAGAAATAATTCGAAGTAAAAAGAGACTGTGATTTTGAATGCCTATTTAATAGAGTCCTGATGATTTTTCAAGGACATACAAAATTTAGGATGTGTCTTTCTGTGTCTTTTCTTTGTTTTGTCTCTGTCTTTACCTCTCTCTCTTGGTCTTTGTGAGATGACTTTTTTGTTTGTTTCGTAATTTACTTTTTATTTATTTATTTTATTTTATTTTTTTTTAAGATTTTATTTATTTATTCGACAGAGAGATAGAGACAGCCAGTGAGAGAGGGAACACAAGCAGGGGGAGTGGGAGAGGAAGAAGCAGGCTCATAGCAGAGGAGCCTGATGTGGGGCTCGATCCCAGAACGCCGGGATCAGGCCCTGAGCCGACGGCAGACGCTTAACCGCTGTGCCACCCAGGTGCCCCTCGTAATTTACTTTTTAATATAAGTCATAAACTTTGTTGATAACGGAAAATGGAAGGCATGATTTTTTTTTTCTTATTTGCTAACCAATTCTCTTTAAATTATCCTAACTTTATGGTACATTGATGTTTTGATTTCTGGTAGGGAAAAGTTATGCTCACTCCCATCTCATTTATCTTTATTACATTAGTATTTTTTATTTTTTGACAATTCCTCTTTTAGATTACATTTAGAATAGTTTTTTTTTTAATCTATTTTGAGTGTTTGAGTGGGATATAGCTTATTCATAGAAAAGACTTTGACAATTTGAGTCATGATATCCCAGACCATGATATAGATATATATTTATTTAGGTGTCAGTTTAAGACCTTTGAAAAATTTGACAGTTTTTGTGTATGCTTTTCATCCATTTCTTATTGAATTATTCAGAGTTTCTTTAGAATTGTTATTTGTATTATTAGTGATCCTTTTGGCTATTATACATTTGTAGTTATTCTGGCTGCTTAGGAGACTATATGTATTTTTTATATGTTAATCTTATGTGGAAGTCTTATATTTTACTGTCAGTATTTTTTGTGTCTGAATGTCTTCCATGAATGTTTTTGGTAGAAAACCATGTTGTTTGCAACTATTTATTCTATTATTCTTGTTATTTTTCTTATTAAATCAGTTAGAACTCCCATGGTACTTTTGCTTAGTGCAGATAATAGTGAACATTCTGGTTTTGTCTATGTTTCTTTGTGTGTGTGGTGTGTGTGTGTGTGTGTGTCTGTGTGTGTGTGTATGCGTGGTCTAATTCAATATATTATATTTTTCTTTTCTTTTTCTTTTCTTCTTCTTTTTTTACTTAAGTATAGTTTACTAACAATGTGGCATTAGTTTCATGTACAACTATGTACATGTACAGCATCATGATTCAACATCTCTGTACATTATGCTGTATATACTCACCACAAGTGTAGCTACCATCTGTCATCATGCAACACTATTACAGTGTCATTGACTATATTCCCTAGGCTGTGCCTTTTATTCCCATGACTTATCCGTTCCATAACTGGCAACCTATATCTCTCAGCTCCCCTTGCCTATTTTGCCCTTCCCACCAACCCTCTCCTTTCTGACAATTATCAGTTTATTCTCTACATTTATAGGTCTGATTATCCTTTATGTTTGTTTGTTTATTAATCTGTTGTTTTGTTTTTGTTTTTGTTTTTAGATTCTACATATGAGTGCAATTATATGGTATTTGTCTTTTTCAATCTGACTTATCTCACTTAGCATAATACACTCTTCGTCCATCATTCTGGTCTTATTTTTAACTGTAAAATAAATACTTTAGTAGTTTCACTGTATTAATTATTTTTTAAGGTTTTGTAGGTTTTTTATATATATATATATTTTTTAATCTCATTTATTTGACAGAGAAAGCACAAGCAGGGGAAGCAGCAGGCAGAGGAAGAGGGAGAAGCAGGCTCCCATCTGAGCAGGGAGCCCAATGCGGGGCTGATTCCCAGGTTCCTGGGATCATGACCTGAGCTGAAGGCAGAGGCTTAACTGACTGAACCACCCTGGAACCCATTTTTTCTAGGTTTTTATACTTAACTTGTGCTTTTTTTTTTTAAATCACAACTTAATGTATAGCTGAAAATTATTTTCCATCATCAAATAATGAAACCATAGTGTTATCAGGGGCTGGGGGGATGGGTTAGCCCAGTGATGGGTATTAAGGAGGGCACATATTGCAATGAGCAGTGGATGTTATACGCAAGCAATGAATCATGGAACACTTCATTAAAACTAATGAAGTACTGTATGATAACTAACATAACATAATAAAATTAATTAATTAATTAATTAATTTAAAAAATGTGGCAAATGAAGAAACAGGGAGCCAGGACTATCATCCTAAAAGCAAGAGAAAGGATCTGCTTTGTTTAATTTTGCTTACTATTTATTCAGTGACTTCCTAGTATAATATTAAAAGCCAAAAAATTCAAATTCAGAACCCCTACCCTTAAGGAACATATATAGTATTTCAATTTTAATTGAGTACGGCCTGAAATACAGAGGATTTGTCTAAGCCTTCATGATTTTATAAACTTCCAACAGAATCATTGTCATGAAAGATTGAAATAAGGAAATACCAAAGGATTCTAATTTAGCTATTTTATTCGTAAGTAGCTACTTCCAAACTAACATTTAGACTGAAGTCAGATAAATCCTTAACACTTTACTAGCCACAACAAAAAAAAATGTGTAGGGTTATCATTTGATTCAATTAATTATGATAATATATCGGTTGATCTATAAATTATTATATTCCTAGGACAAACTCTACTTGGTCATGATACTTTATGCTTAATTATAATTAGGCTTCATATGCTAAGGCTTTAATTAAATTTATAATTTACTTTAAAGTAATGATACTTCATAATATCATGACATACAGATTAATTTTATGTTTACCTTGTCCAGTTGTGGGTTTTAGGGTTACCGTACCATCAAGGACTGATTTGAAAAGTTATCTATCTTTTACTATGATCTCAGAAAGTTTACATATCATAGAAATATTTTCTTAAAGTTTGGTAGAATTCATCAGAATATATTTGCCTGATTTGGAGGTAGGTTGTTGATAGCCTTTCAAGTATTTTTAAGTCTATGGAATCATCCCTTCTGCTTCTGTAACTATTCTTGAGTAATTTTATGCTATATGATCCCTCCCCCCAAAAAATTAGTCAAGGTTTCCAAATTTATAGTTTTGTAAGTTTTCTATGTATCTGTGTTATGCTATTCTTTATCTTGTATATATTGTTATTTTTAGTGATTTGTATTACCCTTTCTGAAGACATATATGTATATATTTCTCTCACCCAGCATAAACTTTGTTATTTTCTGTCTGGTTCATCATTTTCTTTATCTTTATTAATTCATTTTTTCCTGGTATTTATTGTGATGTTCTTTTCTTCTTGTTTAAGCTTACTTGTTAATTTATTTTCAGTCTCTCATGCTGGCAAATTTGAGAATCACCGTGCTATTTCCTAAATCTCAAATCTCATCCAGGGATAAATATGTCTTTAGAAAAGTAGGTATGTGTGTGTGCATGCCTAATCATTTGATCCCACATAATATCCCTAACATTGCAACTCACATAATGTAAATTTTAAAATTTTGTTTATTTAAGTGCCCTTATATATTGCATATTAGAGTTTGGGGAGAGGGCAGATGGGTAAGAAATTGTGGATATTGTGAGTGCATTATTTTCCAGATCACAATGGATAAGTAACATCTGTGTGCTTTAGAAAATTATAAAGAGTTAGAGAAGGGGGGAAATGAGAATATCTTTACTCTAGAGAAGCCTGAAAGATACTACCACAACAAAGTGATCCAGGTTAATATCAACAATGAAATAATATTGATACAATGAGATGAAAATGAAATTTACCTTTGTAGTGTTTCCCCTCAAAACATATAATCCAAGTCTAACCATGATAAAAACATTCGAAAAATCTCAATAAATGGACATTTTACATTATATTTGACCATAACTCCTCAAAAGGTCATCAAAAACTAGGAAAGTATGAGATGCTGTCACAACCAAGAGGACTCTAAAGAGACATGATGACAAACTGTAATGTGATATACTGAATGGGATCCTAGGCAGGAAAATGAATATTAGTTAAAACTTAAGAAATCTAAATAAAATATGGGCATTAGTTAACAACACTGCATCATTATTGGTTCATTAATTGTAACAAATGCACTGTGCTAATAGATGACACTACTGTGGGAAGTCTCTGTATTATTCTCCTAATTTTTCAGTAAATCTTAAATTCTTATAAAATAAAAAGTTCATTTAAAGAAAAGAGCTACAGAATGTGTTGGGGAAGAATTATTTCTTCCACCCTTCAAGGTCCTTCTAGCTGGACTAAGAATCAAATTAACATGAGACTGATAAACAGAAGAAAATCAAATTTAATAGCATATGTATGGGAAATCCACAGAGACATGAAAATTCCAAAAACAGTGAGGCAACATGATGCCTATATGAGCTAAGGAGAAGGCTGGGAATCTGAGAATATAAAAGGGAGAAATACCATTGACAAGAAGGTGAAAAAAGACGTTTAGAAAAGGAAATTTTTCCTATTATGTAGGTAAATTTCTTAGGTAAAGAGGAATCTCTATTAATAGCTTTCTTCTTGCTCTAACCAGGCATTGGGGGGGGGGATTGTAAGGAGCTTTTCCTGAATCTGCGGGGTTTTGATAGCTTTTAACTCAAGATAATGTTCATAACAAAGTGGCCCATTGTGAGCTGACCTACCCATCACCCACATTATGAAAGTGGTATAAAGATCAGTTTTACTTGTGAGATTAATATGAAATTATGAAATTGCTTATTCTCTATATATCACTGTATATAGTGATGGCACTGGAAACTTTTACTAATTAAAAATATCTACCAGGTCTGCTATGCCAAAGACTTCCTCTGGGTTTCATCATTCTTTGGCTTAACTAGTACTTCTAATTATTGTCATGTGGATGATTTCCTAATCTATGTGTCTCCAGCCCTGCTTTCCCATGTAATATCCCAAATCATATTTCCTTCTCCTGCAAATTTCTTTATAGATTTATTTATCAGATATTTGCAAAGCAGTAAAGTACTAGGAATTGTGCAAATCACTATGCCCCACTATCTTATCTAAAATGAATTTGTTATTCCTCTTTCCTTCCCCCCCGAAAATTCTGTAACCCTCAAAATGTCCTCAATTTTTCAACTTCAGAGTTTAAATTAAATATATAGTATTATTCAAATCCTGTAGGTTAGAAAAATAACAATTCTTATTGACTTGCCCATAAAAATATTTGTAACTTTTCATTCTCATGGACATCATCATCAACATTCTATGTGTGTTTTACTGACACTTTCTTTAACCCCATCAATCAACCCAGTAATCTCTGCCTTTAGTATAGTCTCAAACTTCATAATCACATTCTTTCCACAAACAACCTGCAATGATTCCCTGTTTCCTGGCAAAACAAGGAAGAATTTTGGAATGTGGTATTCAAGGTCTTTCATATTCTAGCTCAAGCTATCAATATTATTTCTTATTTTCCATAACATAAATGTCTTGCTCTGAAAGTTAGCACTTTATTGTCAAATAATCTTCTTGTTTGCATTCCTGTTATTGTGCCTTTTTGTCTTTCTTTTAATTTCACAGCTAAATCTTCCACAAAATGATGGTTCTTTTTCCTACCCCTATGGTTTCTTCCCTTGCCTTTTTTCATCAAAACTCTAAATATTTTCTAGCATAAATAAGATAATTTAGCCTAAATATGTTATACCTTATTCTAGATGTTACTCAAATTTGAATATAATCTTTTTGAAAACAGATGTTGTTTTAAATGATTTTCAAATATCTGTCCCCCTCCAAGGAATTCTCTCTGAAAATTTAAATACCTCAGGGAGACATAAATAATTGTGAATAAATTAACATGCATTTATACTCCATCAGGGACAATTTTTGTTTTTAGAGTAGTTAATAGATTCCAGAGGGAATGAGAAGTTAAACTGGCAAGAAAAAGTCCAAAGATGTGGGAAATCTATGGACAGCAATGGAAGACAGAGTGGGAGACTCTGACAACCAAGTCACTCAGCCGAAAATTCAAGGCATTCATGAAAATAGGAAAACTAGTTGAGGAGTTACTGAGCATCATTCTTATGTGGTGTCATGTGAAAATATGAAATGTTGGTCTGTAGAACCTGTTCAACCACTAAAGGATAAAATACATTGACTCCAACCCTTGTAGTACTCCTGACCAGATGTGTTCCCTTTGTCATCAAATATTCAAGTGTCCTAACTACCGAAGAGAGAGGAAAGGGCAGGCCTCTCCTATCTGAAGGATCCAATGGAGATTGCTAAATTTATTTATCCTAATCTGGGAAGCACTGCCTACATGGAAGCAGATAACCTAGTCTCTACTGGGGCACTGAACTACTTCACTGTTGCTTGTATATATATATTTTTTTCTTACATGCAAATGAAACATCTATACCTGAAGCTGTCTAAAAGACCACATGGATTCCTGTTAGAATCCCATATTGACGCCCATTAGAAAGAGTAAATAAAATAAAATAAAAAAGTGGTATAGATTTTGAAGAACAAAATCTGCTGTTATCTTGCATTTGCATTTGATACCCAAATGCATTTGGTGCCCAAAACTTAATGACTTGAAGGCATTTTCTTAATATCGAAATGGTGGTTTATATTCAGTGAATTTTTTGATAAATCTAGCTTCATTTAACAAGCCATTAAAAAGACCTAATATACATGAGGGATAAGGATGTCACCAAGAAAACAGGCAAGGATCTCAATAAAATATGAACCCCAAATTACTGGCACTAGGTACTTTTTATCAATAAGAAGAGTAGGTTCTGACGTTATTATTCAAAGCTTATAAATAAAGGGTTCTACAGAGTAATATACTCCAATTTTAAAACTTTTTACATTTAAATCTAGTTAAGCATTTTTGTACTGATCCTGTAGTGAAAGCTTTATTGTCCGCTGGAAAGAGTTTTTGGAAATATTTGGAAATATTTATGATGAGTAAGCCCATGGTGGGAGAATCAGTCAGCAGTCTTCTGAATAGAAAGTAAATGAGGACACCAGGCATCTTGGAAGAATTAAGAACATGCTTCAAGGAAACAGAGTAACAGATAAAATATGGGGAAGAAAGATATGGTTGACTTATTTAGGTCTTGGCGAGTTGTGAGAAATAACTCTACAGATACAGCTAACTAGAATAGTAAGAGTTTAAGTTGAAGATCCTGAGGATCAATCTGGTAAGCTATTATGAAAGAAGGAACAATAAAGGAAAATTTTTGGTCATTGATGTTAAAATCCAAAGTCAAATATCCATAGTATTCTCATTTGGAAATCTCCTATTTAATTGGAATGGATAATAAGGTTCACAAGTAAAGAAAATTTTAATGGAGATTAATGCATTTATTTCCTTGAATGCAATTCAGCATCAAATTTAGCCATTCAGAAACCATATTGACCATAATGATCATATATATATATATATGTATATATATATA
>NC_048221.1:103138114-103174933 GCF_002007445.2 Ailuropoda melanoleuca
TATATATATATATAAAATCTATTTAAGGCATTAATTTGTTAAAGGAATTTCAAGTAAATAAAGTCAAGCAGAAAAAAAGATAAAAAATCTTTATTATGCTGAGTATTTTCTGTTTGCTCCCTATGTTTGTTGAGAGGACAGTATGTATAGGCTACATCAACATTCTCTTTATCTATCCTTCTGTTCTACAAAGAATGAGGAACAATATTTGCAAAGAGTTCGAATGATTGGGAAGAGAGGTGAGGGGGATCATGATAATTTGCCATGATTTCAAGGTTCCTGAGAGATGCAGCCTAGGAAGTTCCATTCACATTGAGGAAAGTATCAGTGTCTATTGGCAGGGAGTATAAAATAGTGATAAACCTATTGTGTTAGCTTAAAATATTATTTATTACAAATAACTGCTATATGATGAAGTGTTAATTAAAGGAGAGTTGTGCCCCATTACTCTAAATTGATATCAGTGACTGAGTGTCTGTGGTTATAGTGTTATAGAATACACATTTGATTTCAGTCATATACATGACTTAGAGATGATGAGTAACTGATATCAATATAAACACACACTTAAAATGGAAATGCAGTATTTTATTTAAGCCAAGCCAAAAACAGAAGTCTCACACAATCAATTTAATTGAATGCTATCCCAGACTTCTTGTGGTCTAATCAGTCTTCCATACAACATAGAATTCCCTTCTATAATATCTTTAATAAATTAGTTTTCTTATTCACTTAAGATATTTAATTTATAAATAAATGATTATTTCATAAACTGTGGAAATCCACTATTAGCAGATTTCATTGATAAAACCCTTCCTCTTAAGGAAATGAAATCTGGAGCTATGAAATGCCTACATAATCATCCATTTGGCTGTCTGTAGCCACATGGTACAAATGTACATGACAGCAGGCCGCTATATAAAAAAAGGTGTATTTGAATACCCATGTTTAGTTAGCTCAAGCTGCTATCACAAGTCCATGTACCATGGACTGCATGGTTTTAACAGCAAACACTTATTTATCATAGTTCTGGAGACTGGAAGTCCAAGATCAGGGTACTATCTGTGTTTTCTGGTCAGACTCTCCCTGGCTGGTAGACTGCCCCCTATTAGCTGTGTGCTAATATGGCTCTTACTCTTTTTAAAAGGGCACTAATCCATTAGGAGAGCCCCATCTTCTAACCTTATCTAACCCTAATCACCTCCAAAGTTCCCATCTCCCAATGCCATCAAATTAGAGGGTAGGGCTTCAACATGTGAATTTGAAGGAGACATGAACATTCAGTCCATAGCAATCTAAAATGAGTTTAATTCATACTTTTTTGTTTGAATGTTACAGTTTTAAACACCACTTTCATTGCATTTATGAGCTCAGAAAACCATGTTGGCTTGTCAGCATGACTCTAAAAATGCCATGCTTACAATTTAACTAGGTTTTCAGTGGTTAAAACTTTTTTTCTACATCAATTGAATTATTGCTTCTGAAAATCTGAGCATCATACTGCATTGCTTTTATGATGTTTACATATTTCTTTTTGGTTTACTTTAACTTGTGGCCAAAATGAAATTCTCCAGATGTTGTTCAATGGATGCCAAATTAGTTTAGTTTAGTTTTTCTGAGTCAAGTAATTTATTGAGAAGAACAGCGAAGACTAAAAGAGCTACTTATTTCTATTTATTCTTTAAATGATCCTGCCTTGCCCGTGTAAATTTGCATTGAGAATTCAATTAATACCATAGCAGATGTCTTTCTAGTGCCTCTGGAATTTATATCTGCCACCTCCTGCTTACCTGCTCTGTCCCATTTCTTTTCTTTTTTTTTTCTTTTTTTCATTTTTTTTTCACTTACTTAAGTAAAACACCCTTCCCCAATTTATCTTACATTCTGAAATAATCAGAATACTGCTGTGACTAATCCATGTATGCTTGATTTTTCTGTCTTCTTGATAGACTAGTTTACTTAGATAACAGATTTTCTTCCCCACAGCCAGCAGAATCATGTAATTTCATTCCACTTGGTTTTGATCATTTCAAAACACTTGAGAATGAAAGACAGTACTATGGATGATTACTCTAGGGCAAAAGGCATGAACTGGAACTGTCCCTTATAAACTGGTTGGTGTGGTTACACTCTAAAAGCCCAATCCTCACTTGATGATTTAAACAAATGAAAGGGTTTTTTCTAGATTTTCTGGCATAAAGACACATTTTTGTTATCAAGAAAATAATATTATTAAAAATAATACTCATTCTTGAGATGAGAGTAAAATATGCTTACTCCTAATAGGAACCTACTGAGTTATGTGAAACAATGTTTGATCCTCACTAATATTTACTTTTGTGTTTTACCTATGAGAAAATCCACCTTCTAAAATGATTAGTCTAATTCTGCCTGTATTTTTTTTTTAATCGAATTAGATAAATAGTGTTTAGAGGAACATTAAAAGCTAAATAGAACTTATACTCAAATCTTAATCTGATTACAGGGCATTCTTTTTTTCACATTAATTGGCATTTGATAATATATGCATTTATTTTTATTTTTTTTAAAGATTTTATTTTTTATTTATTGGATAGAGATAGAGACAGCCAGCGAGAGAGGGAACACAAGCAGGGGGAGCGGGATAGGAAAAAGCAGGCTCATAGCGGAGGAGCCTGATGTGGGGCTCGATCCCATAATGCCAGGATCATGCCCTGAGCCGAAGGCAGAGGCTTAACCGCTGTGCCACCCAGGCGCCCCAGTATATGCATTTAATATAAGCTTTTATTTATAAAGATTTCTTTGCTTCTCAGGTTTATTATTGTAAGATGTTCCTCTTCCCCATTTTTTTACTTTCTTAATGGTTTATATAAGTATTCTTCTATGGTGAAAAAATTGAGAAACACAGTATTTTAGGGCAAGTATAATTGCATTCCTATATTACCAGAGGTTCCTATAGAACCAACAAAATTACATGAGACGTAAGACAGGGGACCTGAAGTTTATTTTTTAGATGAACATAACTACTTAACACACTTTTTCATAAATATCCATTTCTCATTCCAACTGTTTGGAGTCAATGTTACTATAAACAATAGATAATAGTATATAAGTTCCTTTAATATAGATATATTGTGTATAATGTAGGCATTCACAGCAGTTATATGAAGTGCAGTACCAGTAGCATTACCTGGACAGAGTAGCCAAGTTCCCTGCTCTCAGAACCCAGCAGAGTATCTGGCTCCCAATGATAATACCTGATAGAAATAGGGCTTCTTTCAAAAAGCTTAATCTCCCCATCTTTAGGGATAGCATTTTCTTATCTTCCTCACAACTTAAGCATTAGATATAGCAACAGCAAAGTTAGGAGGTAAATGTATTTTTATTTTAATTAATTAATTATTTAAAGTTTTGTTTTGTTTTGTTTTGAATAATCTCTACACCCAACGTGAGGCTCAAACTCACAACCCAGAGATCAAGAGTTGCATGCTTTTCCAGCTGAGCCAGCCAGTCGCCCCAGGGAGGTAAATATATTTTCAGAAATCCTTGACAGGATTAGACTGACTTCTGATGACTACAAACTTTATGATACTGCTTAATTCTGAATATCGAAATATTAAATAAGCTCCATTGTATTATTTGAGAAAGTGATTTAAATCATTTTCATTTAACCAAAAGGAGTAGAACTTAGAAGATATTAGATTATTTGCCCTATTATTAAATAAGACATATACTTCAATTCTTCTGTATATTCTTCCATTTCAAATAATCCAAAAACATAAAAAATAAAAATAAAACACACACACAAAGCAAAAACTTTAATTAAGCTTTCATTATACCTGCCAAAAATAAAAATGCACAGTTTAGAGGAATCAGAAGGAAAAAATAAATTCTGAGTGTATATAACTAATTACCTCCCTCATGGACGAGGTGCTTGTCTTAGAATACAATTTCTACTGGTATTTCACTTGAAATTCAGAATCAGCTAAGCCATTTGGCGATAATTAAGGGTTCTTTTTTGTTTTTATTTATTATTCTTTTGTTTTAAGTAGACTCCAACATGGGGCTTGAACTCATGCCCCTGAGATCAAGACTCAGATGGTTAATTGACTGGGCCACCCAGCCATCTACTCTTTGTAAAGTAGGTGAATGCTAAAGCTCTATAGTGCTCTCTATTCTACTGCCTCTAACATCAACATGATGGTGTTATAATCATTGAAGAATGAGATGAGTGAACACTCATCTCAAATAAGAGCCTCCTTTTACTGAAGATACATGACAGAGGTATGCAGAAGATGTATAAAAATTTAAGCTAAGCACTGTTAAAGTTTAGGTGGTCTTGGTTTCAAATACGGGAGAGTACAGGAGATAATTGTGAGATGGACATATGGATCACCCATTTTTTTCTAAGCTAGTTGAGCAGTCATAATTGTGGTCCAGCTAAGCCTGGATCTCCACAGACATGTGCTCAGAGAGGCAGCGTATTAGACCAGACATCTTCAATACAATAGCTTCAGATCAGTGCATTATAAATGAAATATAAAATGAATTACACACATGAACCACATATTTAATTTTAAATTTTGTAGTAGCCACATTAAAAAGCAAAAAGAGGGGCACCTGGGTAGCACAGTCAGTGAAGTGTCTGACTCTCCATTTCCTCTTGGGTCTCGATCTCTAGGTTATGAGATCAGACCCCAACTCGGGTTCCATGCTCAGCAGTGGAGTCTGATGGAGATTCTCCTTCCTCTCCCTCTGCCCCTCCCACTCATGCTCTCTCTCTCTCTCTCAAATAAAGAAATAAATCTTAAAAAAATTAAAAAAATAAAAAGAAACATCATTAATTTTGATTATATATTTTATTTAAACCAGTATATCCCAAATGATATAAATTTCAATACAGAATTAATAGAAAGTTTATTAATGGAATGTGTTACATTTTTTTCCACGTTAAGTTTTTTGGAATTCAGTGTGTATTTCAAAGATCACATTTCAATAGACGCATTTTAGGTGTTCATAGCCACATGTGACTAGTGACTACAGTGTTCGATGACTCAAGTCTAGAACTAGCCTGACAGTATATCTAAGCCCAGCTGCTGCTACATGAGAGATGAAAGAGTAATGGGTGAGTGAAAGAGGTGTTTTTCATCCTATACGGGTGCATAGCTCCTATCACCACTTCAATAAACAGAAGAGTGATAATGGAAAAGAATTATAAGAAAAAATAATTGACTGCTTTATCACTAATTCCAATGAGTTTGAGAAAGGGAAAAAGGTGGTGGTGGTGATACTGGTAACAGGGAGAGATGGTTAGGTATCTACTCATGTGAAAGTAGAACCTGGCTGTTTCACTTTTGCAATAAGGTGAAAGAAAGCCATACCCCTGAGTGGTTTTGTTTTTAACTGTTATTTCCTTCAGCGACCTATGTTGAATTCCAGCTCCTTTTCTCTTTTGGGCTAGTACTATTTTAGGACACTCATATTTCTGCACATCTTGCAACCAGGGACAATGACCACCTTTTTTTTTAGGACTCTATTTTTAAGAATGCTTACAGAGCAAACAGCCTTAGAAAATGGAAAAAATGTTCCTTCTGGGGCACCTGTTGCCTCAGTCAGTTACGTAGCCTACTCTTGATTTCGGCTCAGTTCATGAGCTTGGGTCCTGGGTCTAGCCCTGAGTCTGGCTCTGTGCTCAGCAGGGAGTCTGCTTGAGGATTCTCTCTCCCTCTCCTTCTGTCACTACACCCTTTCTTGCGTGTATCCTCTCTCTCTAAAATAAATAAATAAATAAATCTTTTAAAAAAAAGTTTCCTTCTGAAACACAGGGCAGGGTGGCTTATACCCTTGGAAGACAGAGATGCTGTCTGCCGCTAGGGTTGAGGCAGGCAAGCTTACTGCCCGGTATAAAAAATATAGTTTCTCTAAACTCAAGACTCTTCTATAACACAACCTTTGCATCCACAGGTATCATTTGCCCTTTTTTGTATGTTCCTGTGTGATTTGGGACAAGGAGAATAAATGCAATCATGATGATTATCCTTCTGGTTTCATTGTATTAAAGTCTTTTGTTTTCTACCAGTCTTCATGAAACTAACCCACTTGCTAACTTACAAGCCTGGTAAAATTTCAGACCCTTGATATTCCTTGACACCATTGACTATTTTCTTTACCAATGTTTTCCATTCTGAAAATGGCAGGAAAGTTGAGTAATAAGTTTTATATGTAGAGAATATTAAAGTGCTTAATTCAGCTAGTGGGCAATTAGTCAACAAAACAATTAGGTTCTACTGCGTTCTTAACCTTTTTTAAGCATTCTGGACCAATGAAATTATATGTCTATATCAAATATGATATAATATGGCATAGTATGGATGTAATATTGTAGACCTAGTCTCCTCTCAAGAAGGTAATCTAATTACAAAATTAATATGCGTATTTATGAAGAAAACTTTTCAGATAAATAACGGATACATATGGATACTAAAGCAGATTAGAAAAGTCAGTTCCTCCTCAAATTCAGTAAATATAGAAGGAAAGTTTCCATTGAAACTTAAGATTTAACAAGATCCCTAAGGGGGGGAAAAATAGGAAAATGTAAAGGAGAGGTTAGAGCTATATACACAAGAGAAAGTATGGAAAAAATCATGAAAGTGACCATTATAATATATAGGTAAGGAAAGCAATCCATTTTGAGGAGCAAGAGCAGATGAAGATAGAACAATTGGAACAGATTGCAAGGGGGCTTTAATCTCAGTCTGAGTGTTCTCTTTGCCCTATAGTTAATAAAGAAGTCATTGGAACCTTTAAAACTTACAAGTAAATGTAGCTTTAGGAAACTGAACCTGAGATCCCATAATAAAGCAGTGTGGCTTTTTAATATCCTAGAATACCTGGTAATCTTAAGGCTAACATATATGATATTTTTGTAATATTGGTAATGGATATGTTGATAGTTTCTGAATTATTTTTACACAATAAAAGCCACTATTGTGCTCTATTAATTTATGGTTGACAATGTATTTCTAAAACCCATTAATAGACTCCTTAAAATAACAAAAAAAGAAGGCAAAGTTGGAGGTTACAGAGGAAAGAGAGAGCTTTTAGGTCAATGCAGTGCATGATTAAATCCTTGTGTAGTAAATTTATGTATGAATGGTGAGATGTTTTTATTGTCTCATAAGATTCAATGGGTCAGTTCAAAAGATGAAAGAATAGAGAGTAAAAATAGTAAAAAGAAAGAAGGAAGGAAGGAAGGAAGGAAGGAAGGAAGGAAAGAAAGAAAGAAAGAAAGAAAGAAAGAAAGAAAGAAAGGAGAAAGGAGAAAGAAAGAAAGAAAGAAAGAAAGAAAGAAAGAAAGAAAGAAAGAAAAGAAAGAAAGAAAAGAAAAAGAAAAAGAAAAAAGAAAGATTAATGAAAATGTGGTTTAACTGTGGCTCTGTTTTCTTTTGGAGATAACGTCTGTATTTTTAACAGGCTGTTCTAGAGCAATGTTGTTTCTTTGTCTTTACCTCCCCAAATGGAGTCTAAAGATTATGATTGAATTTCAGTTATGGAAGCAGTAATAGAGGATTTTCAGGCCCAATGTCACTTCCTAAGTGGAACATTTGATGATACTTGAAGGGTAGACCTAAAGGTAATGACCTTTTCCGTTTTTCCATTTCATAAGTCTGAATATCTAAGGGGTTATACTTATCACTTTGTAGGCTTATATGAAATGAGTATGAGTATTTTATCTCATGCTATCTTTGTCAATACAATTTCATTTTTAAATAAAAACAGAGAGAGTGTACCATTTTTGACTGTCTTCAACATGACATAAATTGAATGGCATGGGTACACAAGAAACAGATGAAAAAGATGAGTGTAGGTTCATATTAGAAAGAAATTACATTTGTAAATGATTGAACCAGGAGCAGAAAATAAACTATGCAGTATTGTGGTCTCTGTAACACAGTAGCTAATTATTATTGGACTAAAAACAACAATTAGGATATTTTGCATTTTTTGCATACCCACCTACCTCTGTGAAAATTGCCAATGAAGGAATTAAATGGTTCACTAAGTACCGAATTCAGCATCTCAATACCACAGAGAACAATTCTTGCTAATTGAAATGTGATGCATTGACTGCTTGGCAATACAAAGATATTCTTTCTTTTCCTATAACAAATGTGTACTGGTGAATGTGCCTAAATGTTACACTTCTTCCACTTTAGAATTATCAAAGAATTAACATTGAACTATTTTAAATTCTTTCTACACATGTAGGTGAATTAAGTATATATTTATAGGTGTGCGTGAGTGTGATAACCTGCATATGTACATGTATAATGTGTATGTCCATGGCTACTCATACCTATATATAAATATTTGTATACATACATATTTACATAATTGTGTGCATTTACCCACATATTTATTGACTTATGAATAATGGATGAAATCAAACGAGTAAGAATATATAAGAAATAAGACAAACTTGATTTCATTTCCACTATGGTGGCCACTGTACTGGCCATGAACCTCAGCAAGCTGACACCTGCCCTGGGTCTTACACCTTGGGGGCCCCATCCTGTGGAGTGCCTTTTATGAAATGTTCAAAGTACCACCCTCGTACCTGTACCTGACTGGTTTGCAGAGATATCCTCTGCATAACAAGGTGTAGATCCTGGTCTCCAGGAACACCTTTCTCAAAATTTTCTAGACCCTTCCCTGGCAGCTGGGACCAGTACAGAACAGAGGTGCCATTTGGGCAGAATAATCTGAGCTAGATCTGGACCCATGTGATGCTATGTCTCTGTTTCTCCGTTTCAGATCACTCTACAACCCTCTATTCCATGTCTGTAGTAAACCATATGCCTCAAGGAGCACTGGGTTTATGCTCATGTGGTCTTCCTAGGAGGCTGGTTTGGTGAGCTGTTCACACCCCCTGGTCAGAATGGTATCTTTCCAGGATCAGAGGGCTACCAGGATGGTGCAATGATGCCAATTTTCATTGACTCTCTGATAGGAAGTTGTGCGGGGATTTAATCCAACCATGTGTCCAGGGGCACGTGGGTGGTTCAGTCAATTGTGTCTGATTCTTGATTTTGGCTCAGGTCATGATCTCAGGGTTGTGAGATTGGGCCCCGTGTTAGCCTACGTGCTGGGCATGGAGCCTGCTTAAGATTCTCTCACCTTCTCCCCTTCCCCCACCCCCATGCTCACGTGTTCTCTCTCTTTCTCTCTGAAAAAAAAAATCCATCCATGTGTCCATGGGTACACATGTAGACATTTTCTGGTCACCTGTGTTCTCCCTAAGGCAAAAGGGTTTCTCCAGTGGTCAGGTATACATAGTAGAGTAGTAATTTCAAAGTGGCCGTATTTTGCAGATACAGCAAAGTGATAGCAAAGTAGTTTTTTTTGTTTGTTTTTAGGACTTTCTTCGAATTGTATGTGAAAATGTTTTGATTTAGGACCAGAGAGGGGAGAAACCAATTTCTGAAAAGAAGCCCAGTTCTATAAGGACACAGAAATTAAATATGAGTGTCAACTTAGTTTATATTCCTAGGTTAATGTAGTCAGAGATATATGAATTATATAAATTAGAGCTTTGTTTCTTAGAACAAAGGAAGGTGGCTGGCTGATCATGGGGAGATCTTCTTTAATATATAACAACCTGCAGGATGGTAAAGTAAGAAAGTAGAAGAAATTAACATTTAAAAGTAACAGTTTTTAAAAATATTGTATTTAATTGAGAGAGATCAAGAGCATGACCAGGGCAGAGGGAGAGGAACAAGCTGACTCCCCGCTGAAGAGGGAGCCTGATGTGGGACTCACTCCCAGGACCCTGGGATCATGACTGGGGCTGAAGGCAGACACTTAACCAACTGAGCCACCCAGGTGGCCCTAAAAGTAACATTTAAAAGAGGAAATCAGTTAGTTAGTTTTCTGTTAGAATCTGTCAACACCTTAAGGATGTAGTGAAGATTTGTTTCCCCATATATGTATTTTGGGGGAAACATTTGATATTGTAACCAGGGCCCGTACCCTTTGATCTGCACCCAAATCTAATTTTATGAGAAACCCAGTCTAAAGGCATCCCCTTTCCCACCTCCATGTACTTTTAAAGCTTAACCAGTGGATCTTGGTGAAATAAAAAAGAGCAGCATTCTTCCAATTTCCCTAATGCTCTTTCCTCAGGTTATTTTATTTATTTATTTATTTATTATTTATCGAAAATGAAATGTTTCTTTGAAAGATATGTATGAATCATTAAAATCTTGAAATTATAATGCAGGTAGTGGGCAGACAGAAAAGCAACTGTCTTTCTCTAAACTCTTGCTGAGTCTTTCAAGAACTTACCATCTGATTTCCCCCTGTAGGGTAACTTCTGGAGTGATGATTCCCCCACCAGCCAACGCGTACTTTATGGAAAATCTCTCCGTGCTCCTCCACACAGGCCTTTAATTTCAGCCCTGCACCTGGGGAGCAGGAAGCAAAGGGAACACTTACATAACTGAATTCCCGAGATGTGCAGTTACAATGTTAGTCGATTAGACTGCTGCTTACTGGGGCTAATCCACTGGCATTTGAACGAGCAGTTACAGAACTGTCCTTCTGCATGGAGATGGATGAGAGTGACTTCAACAACCTGATTCATTTTCCAGTGAGAAGCTTAAGAAAATACCCAACATTTCTACTCTGGCTTCCAACCCCATAGCTGGTTGATATAATAGGGTCACTGCTTTGTTTAGATTTCTTTTCTGGAATGGATTTATTTGCTAAGAATTCAATAGGCTGCAGTCTGTCTCCTCTGATTTTTTTTTTTTAATTATTTATTTATTTATTTATCTGACAGAGATAGAGACAGCCAGCGAGAGAGGGAACACAAGCAGGGGGAGTGGGAGAGGAAGAAGCAGGCTCATAGCGGAGGAGCCTGATGGAGCTCGATCCCATAACGTCAGAATCACGCTCTGAGCCGAAGGCAGACGCTTAACCGCTGTGCCACCCAGGCGCCCCAAGTCTCCTCTGATTTTATTCAGCCAAAAAGAAGAAAATGAAGAAAGTGTTTTTAAACAGATGGCAAAATAAAAGATGTTGATCTTAGAGACCAAATATAGATTCTGTGACCTGATAGAGCTCAGTAACAAACATGATATAATGTAGCATAAAGGACCTTTTTAAAAAGAAGTATAATTTCCCACAAATGTGTAAATGTAGTTATAGCAACATATATCTTTATAGAATTATAGAGAAATTTATTTCATGGTTCTCATTTTACATTACAGTTACCCCAAAAAGAGGTCTCTTTCCCTCTCTCTCTCTCTCACACACACACACACACACCACACACGGCACACACACTCACATACATACAAATCTCCAAATATAGAAATTGCTCACAAATTAGTAGTGCAGAGGGAGGATACCATCAACTTCTACAACTTTTCTAAACTTAAAACCTACATTTTTAATCTCACTTCGATAAACCAGGTAATTCAAACTCAAGGGCCTTTGCCTCATTATTTTCTCACTTCAAACAAGTACAACCTGCAATCACTATTTCCATTCATGAAATCTTCTTATCATAGTTAGTCTCTGTCTCTATCTCCTTCACTTCCTTTCTGCCTTCCTCCCTGTCTCCCCTTTCATCTAGTATTAAAGTCTAACAAATACTGAATTTTATTCAACTCTGTCATTTCTTTAGCCCCTGGCTTAAATCAGACCTTTGTCTCTGGCCTATCCTGCCTACTAAGGGACTTTTTTAGTAGCTTCCTTTTGCTGCTAACTCATTAATTTATCCTAAATATTCTTATTTGAAAACACTGAGAAGAACAAAAACAAACATCTTCCAGCCTGGCCCATAGAGATGGTCTTAATCAGTCTTGCGACAGAGTTACTGTTACAGATCAAGTCCAAACCAGCAACTCTAGGATGAAATTGTGTTACAATGGTATGGAATGGTATATTCTGTATCTATCCTCTGTCTTGTTCTCTTGAGATCCTTGTTCACGTAATGCAATCTCCATACTGTGAGAAAGCCCAAGAGATATGCAGATATTCCATTTGGCCTCCTTAGCCAGTATCAACCATCAGATCAGTGAGTGAGGAGATGATTCCAGCCTTGGCCAGTCTCTGACAACCACCACATTAGAGACCCAGTAAGCCCCAGAATGATGAGAAATAATAATAGTGACAATAACACAATACGATAACTGATGTTATCCTACACTTGTAAGTTAATTTCCTTAAGTGTCTATGTATAATGTGTATACATTACATCAAACTTGTTAATTATGTTCAGATTTTCTGTTTCCTTCCTTACTTCCCCCCTTTCTCCCCAAACATCTCTTTATTGTTCCTTACATTCTGTAATGCTATCAAAGCTTACCCTTCCTGACTCTGAGCGAGTCCCTGGGGACATTTCCAAGGAGGAAGTGGAAACTAGGAAAGCCTCTCCTTCATAGAAGAGGACACATACTAGTCCTCTGTGTGAATTGGAGGATTGCCATGTAATAAATACATATATCTATACAGCATTCTCTCTCTCTTTTTTTTTTTTAAGAGTTTATTTATTTGACAGAGAGACAGCAGTGAGAGAGGGAACACAAGCAGGGGGAGTGGGAGAGGAAGAAGCAGGCTTCCAGCAGAGGATCCCGATGTGGGCCTCGATCCCAGAACACTGGGACCACGCCCTGAGCCAAAGGCAGAGGCTTAATGACTGTGCCACCCAGGCGCGCCTATACAGCATTCTCACAATTGCATGAGTTCAGAGAAATTTTTCAGTAGGTCGTCTTAATCATCTTTTCTTTCAATAATGAAACATCAGTTGAGGCAAATGTTTCTGACAGGCTTTTCAAAGGAAGTAGAGAGTGACTCAGACAATTTCTACAGGGTGAAAGAAAACTAAGGTTAGTAAAGGGAGGACAACAGTCCAAGATATTAATCTCCAACAAATCCTATTCTCAATCTCTTTCTCTCTGTGTCTCTGTCTCTGTCTTTCTTTCTCAGTTGAAAAGCCAGTCTAAGCTATTGATACCAGTAAATACATCAATTAGCATGGAAATTTATCAGGACCAACATGCTGGTTAAATATCCTTTTAAGTTAATATAATGTATTTCATAGGAATGAATCAGTTGATAATCTGTTTCTAGTTCTACAATATTTACTCAAGAACTACTAAAGAAATAATATATCGTTCAGATTTGGAAGAATCAAGGGCACTATCTATTGATGTTATGCAATAGTGTTGATTGTTGGAAACACCAAGATCAAGTTTCAAGATTCATAAGCAAGGGTTTAAGTAAGAGGTTTTAAATCTAGTCCCAGCAATGTCATGCGTTAGTTGGTCTCCTCATTGCTCTGGCATATACTTGTCATGCTCCAGCGTTAGATCTATTTTCACTAAAATACAGATGTGAAATGCCATACGAGTATATTTATGTGCCTAGTTTGCTGTCATACATTAGAACAGAATGAAAAATGGCTACAAAAAATTTAGGGTAGAATTGGTTATGGCTAATTTCAAAGTGATTCAGGTTTTCCAACTTGTATATAGTTTTTATTTGTGGCACTCAAGGTCCTCTATAATCTAACTCCAAACTAGCTTCCAAAATGTACCCACCATTATTTAAGACCTACCTCCCATACCTGTGCAGGAGAACAAACCACCTCCCTACCCCCTCTTTTGTTCTGTCCTTTTTGTGGCCTCATTTACTCATGCCATTCTTCCTTTCAGGAAGGGTTTTTGTTTTTGATGGTTTTTGCTTCTTTGTTTCTTTGCGCCCCCCACTCCATTAGATTAAAATCTACCCAGATTTAAAGGCACAAGTTCAGTGATTTTACTGAGGTTGATTTATGATTATATTTCCCATAAGAATCCCACTCAGCTCATCATTTGTTTCTCTGAACACTTGTTATAATGTGCCAATCCTTAAGCAGGCATATGAATTGTACTGTATTTTCACTGCTGCACTGGGGTTTTGTGTTCTATACCGACACTTATGTGTTCCTTAATTTTATTAGTCTCGCCACTCTATGCATATTATGTAAGCTTTAATTAAAGAGCACTGCTAAAATATCTCCTCCATTACTTAGAAGAGTACTAAGTGTATAAGACTGAAAATAACTGTTTTTTCTCAATTGTCATCTAATATCTTTCTGATAAAACTTAATCCTTCATACGGTCTAAGGAAAATATATGTCATCTGATATGGGACATTATCCCAAATGCAGAATAAGGAGAAGCAAGTGGAAGCAAAGAAAGAAGAATCAAAGGAGTCTGATGATGACGTAGGCTTTGGTCTTTTTTACTAAACCTTTCTGTAAACTGTTCAATAAAAAGCTGAACTCCTAAAAAAAAAAAGACAAACTTTAAAGAAGTTTGAGGGTATTCTGAACATTTTGGGATATTTTCTGTAGTGGGAAAGAAAATGCAATTATTTTCTCTAGGAATTAACCAGTGATAATTTCCAGGGTCCCAAACTCAGACTCACACACAGACGTGCATGCACATGCACACACATATGTATATGTATGTATGTATGTATATATTTAAATAAACTTTAAAAATTTTTAGAGTGCTTTTAGATTTACATAAATGTTACAAATATTCTACAGAGAGTTCCTGTATACCTCGCACATAGATCTCCTTAATATTAACATCTTACTTCACTATGGTACATTTGTCATAATCAATAAACCTGTATTGACACATTATAATTAACTCTAATTTTTACTTTAATAGATTTCCTTAGATTTCACATATTTTCTTCTTTCTCTTTCAGAATCTAACTCCAAAATAATGCATTACGTTTAGTTGTTCATGTTCCTTAGGCTTCTCTGGGCTGTTACATTTTCTCAGACTTCCTTGTTTTTGATCACATTGACAGTTTTGAAGAATATTGGCAAGGTGTTTTGTAGGCTGGTCCTCTAATGGCATTTGTCTAATGTTTTTGTCATGGTTAGACAGGGTTTATAGGTTTTTGGAAGGAAGACCAGAGGGGTAAAATACTATTTTCAGCAGATCATTTCAAGAGTACATGCTCTCAATATAGCTTATCACTGTTGATGTTGACTTTGGTCACCTGGCTGAAGTAGTGTTTGTAAGCTGCTACCACTGCAAAGTTACCCCCCACACCTCATTTTTATACTGCGCCCTTTGGAAGGAAGCCACTACGTGCAGTCCATACTTGCGGGGTATCGACATAAATTATTTCAAGTTCTTCTGCACGGGAAATTTGTCCCTTGTCCCCTATTTATGTATTGATCCCATCATACATTTATTTCTATCAGTAATGGCTTGTGGACATCTATGCTATATTTTGGATTGTAATCCAATATTATGGGGTTTTTTCCTGGGTTCTTTGTTTGCTCGTTTTCTAATTTTCACTTTGGTCAATTTGACATCTTCCTGTTTTCCCCTGTATTTTTCTGCCATACTTCATCATTTGGTTTTTTGAATACTTCTTTACTTTCCAGCACTACAAGAAAGTTCAGACTAATCCTGCATATTCCCTTACCCAGCCCTAGAATCAGCCATTTCTCCAAGAGATGTCCAATTTTAAGCTCTTCCAAATTTTATAATGACTAAATAGATGTACCAATTTATCCCACTTCTGAAAGGAATTAATTATATTTGAGAGTCAAAACCCTCTAAATCCCCCAACCCTCCATTAACTATTACTCTTGTTGCAATTTAGAATAATAAAAAAATGTGAATTTACATGCATTTACTTTATTCCCTGCCTTTTTATTCTTAACAATATCATTTTCTATGTTCAATTATTTATTTTTTTTCTTCTATTCATATTGCCTCCTTTTTCTTATGAAAGAAAAATGTACAGAAAGTGCTTTATAGTCTATGTATCAATGGCATCACTAGCACTAGCTCTACTTTGCTCAAGTGTTCTGTCAGAGGTATTGGCATAGTGCTGGAGTTTTATACTCTAGAAATGCAAATGGTTTGGTTTCAGGCATATTACATTTGCTTTTCAAATAGGTGTCTTCTATTCAAATAGAATTGAGTTAGAGTATATTAGAAATCTAAGAATTATAGACAGCCCTCTTTCTACCATTTTAATATTAAACACAATCATGGCAAGCAGTTTACCTAGAATGTCATCTATTTTTTTCCCAACATGAAAAAATATTTTTAACAGTACATTGTAATTTCCTACAAGGTTATGTCAACGGCAACCTAATTTCCTTTCCAAGCAAGATTCTATTAAAATGAATCAACCTCATTTCACTTTATAATAGGCTACAAGGAGAACATTAGTTGTTTAAAATTCAAAGGTAAATGTAAAGTCACAATTTATACAAATTTACAAATCTCTCTCATATGAACGATTTGTGTTTTATCAAAGCATTTGTCAGACCTGTCAACTACTAGGAGAAATGTATTAGAAGTGAATGACTCCTTTCTCCCCACCAGTAGAAAGGGAAAACAAGGAAAAACAAGGGTGCTAAAGGTCTAGAATTGAACTAGAATTCCTGAAGTATTTGAGACTTGGCCATCTTCTCTTCTGGAAGGAAATATTAGAAGGAAGTAGTCATCCTACCCCTATTATACCTTTCAGTATATTATGTTTCAGTATATTGGTTTATTATGAAAAACTGTAATAAGCATGAAACCTAGTGAATTGAAAGGTGACTTGATAATGCCTTCTATTCTTAACATAGTAATTGCAAATGGAGTGCCTTTACTTCATTTCTCTGAAGTATGCCAAACCTGAGACTAAAGGAAGGAGAACATCATTCCTGAGTATAGATACGAGAGAGGTAGGGTCACAAAGACTACAGGATAAAGCACATAACAAGTCAACTCACATGAAATTGAGTACCAACCAGTTCTATACCCTCCCTGCTCTATATTGATAACAAATTTCTCATTTTAAAAAATATCATTTCCTTCACTAGACTGTAAACTTCTCAAATATATTTAAAAACTCATGTTAACATAGCAAAATCAATATATTGAATGTTTGATATAGGCTTTTATGAACTGATAAATTATTTTGAGATTTTCCATATGTATTATCCATTTAAATACACATATTGACCTACAAAAATTCCCTACAGGAATAGCCTATATCAGAAATGTATCCTTCATGACCTTTTCTAATAGCCATTTTCTATGGAGATAATGCAATAAAAAATAGCTGTTCCTTCTCTGTCTCTTGTTATAACATATATTTTGAACTTATCATGTGGATTTCCCTTTTAGGGTACCCATGCCTCAATATCATTTCATTCTGCCTATTTCCTTCATAGAGCTCATCAGTCTCTGAAATCATTTTATTCGTTTACTTACATACATTTTTATTACCTCCCACCCTCATTAAGTCTTTAATAACAAATGGAAATTAAATTGGTCCTTTGATTATAAATGTTGCTCCAATATCTAGAACAATGCATTACATATTAAGCATCCAATAATAAAAAAAAAAGTGAATGAATTTGTGAATTAAGAAAAGAACCTAGAGAGAAAGCAAACACTGCCAGAGACTGTGCCCTGCTAAAGTAAGATGAAGTTGCTGAGAAAAGAGAATACAATCACTGAATTGGATGCACTCCCACTGCACTATTTAAGAGCTACAGGACCCAAGAAGGAGTCAATTAATTCAAAAAGCAAATATTAACTAAATGCTTCTTTGGTGACCTAAATTTAGCCAGACATTTAAAATTAAAAAATAGAAACCAGTGTCTTACCTTCACTGAATTCAAAATCTAAGCAGAAGTAAGAAAAGCCAATATGTTTATTATGAAAAAGTGTAATAAGCACTGTGTTAACCATAGATTATTGTGAAAGCACAAATTTCTGAAAATGGGATGAAGGTTGGATGAAAGTGTTCTCAAAAGGAATCGTTTCAGTATTAATTCCAGCTTGATATCATTCATGAATACTTGCAAGCCCTCAGTTGTTGTCTCCTCAAATTTGTCTTAGCCCTGTATTCTTTTTCTTTTTTTCACTTCCAGAACTCATTTCAAACATGTGCTGGATCCTTCTTCTATAATCCCCATGCCTTGTATTTTCTTTCCTATATTGTCAATCACCAGCCCCCCCCCCCATGTTGCATTCTGAATAGCTTGATATAATCTTCTAGTTTACTAGTTCTTTCTACTCTGTGTGAAATCCCCTATCCCAATGCACTTACAGATATGACCTTTACAATTGTTAATTTTGGTTATTGAATGTTCAAATTCTAGATTTGTTTTGTTCTTTTCAAATTGGCTTTCCCACTTTTTATAGTTTCCTGTTTCCCAGCAATGAATCCCAGCTTGTCATTAGTGCTTTATGCATGGTAAGCACAGTTGCTTTAAAATTTCTGTTAATTTTAACATGTGCAGTCTATATCAGTCATTTTACACAGATTCTCATTTATAAGCCTTCATGCCATTTACCGTAAGCCTGGTAAACGTTGATACTTGTTGGTCACTGACCTAGTTAAAAAATTCCAGGGGTAATCATTTGAGTCTACCTCAAAACACATTTCAGAGCTTGCACATCCACTGTCAACACAAGCTGTGTATATACAAGGTCTCATTTGTGTGACAGGCTCATTTGGCACCCCAGTTTCTCAGGGACTGCTCCCTCCCCCTTTTTATTTTCTCTTTCCTTTTTATTTTCCTTCTTGACTTAACATGTCCTCCAAAGCATCTTTGGGTTGAAGTAAAAGGGTGTATTTATTGCTAATTTGTTCTTTTCCTGAGGATTTCCCCCCCCATAAGAGGACAGGAGAGGAGAGGAGAGAAGAATGAAGACCCTTAGTGATGAATGTGAGACCCTCATAGGGAGGCGGTGAAAATGTGGTTTACCCTAGTTTGAGTAAACTATCTAAAAAACCAATTGAGAAAAATAACAAATATAAAAAAAAATAGAAATAAGAATCTGACATTCAATAAAGCATTATCTACCATCACTTCCTAAATATTGAATATATTACAAATAGATTGTATCTTCCTTCTACAAAAGACAATCATCATTATAGGTTCAATCTTATCCTCTAAAAAAATGATAAGTAATTATATTAGGAAAATAAATGCATCTCTTTTGTTCTATTTCAATTAATTGTCAGACTACTTTTTAAAAATTTTTCTGGGAAGTTTTCCAATGTAAAACCAATAATGAATATAAAGTATAAGAAGATAAATTTTTTATGCCCTCTCTATTGAAGAGAAATAAAAAAATAGATATTGCCAAAGTGGAAAATTCTCCAGAGATAATTAATCCCATCCCTTATTTTTTCCCATTTACTTCTAAGAAGTCAAATCTAATCTTGCACAAAAACACTGTACTATATTCCAATGAGTTTGCGTCACTTGTTTTATTTAGATGTCCCTGATTCTGTAGATCTGAAAGAGAAGGATGGTCAAAATACTACAGAGAAAAAGGAGTGCCCTAATTTGGAACCAAAGTGGAATTGCAAATAGATATATACTTCCTTTAAAAATTCAATTGCTTATCTGTGACTATCTGGAAAGATGTATAGAGGATTGTGAGTCCATACCAGAGATCAATACAGAAAGAGTAAAGGGTCAATTTGCAAATTATGAGAATACTCTGGTGAGTGGCAGTATGAGTAAAAACTTTGACATTGTGAACCATTAGCAATTTAAAGCTAGACTTATGCCTTATTAATCTACTCCTCATCCCTAGCAAAGTGGCAGGCACGTGATAAACAAACAAACAAACAAACAAAACAAAAATGAAAACAAGAACAAAACTCAGTGTATGTTTACAGATTCGATGATTGAAAGAAAGGATTAATGCACATTTAATTAGCACAATGTAAGCTGTTCATAGGCAACCGATATAACTTTTTTTGATTTGTAACTTTAATATTATTATGTATATATTTTATCTGGGTTTTTGTTTTGTTTTGTTTTTTTTAAACAGTTACAGGAAGTGACAGATTAGAATGTTCTAAAGTGCTCTTTCTTTTATTGGGAAAAGCTATAGACTTTACATGTGAGATTTCATGCCCTTCATCTGAGGAGGGTTGAAATGTCATAACAGCACCTTTGTGAGAAGTCTATCTTTATACTTGGGAATAGTGGAGAATCCAGTCCAGCAGCAAGAGACAATGCCCCACCTATTCCAAGACTGGTGCTCTACTAGTAGAGAAGATAGACATATCAGGGGAATTCTGGAGACAGCCTAATTTCTTAGAGGTAAAAGGAAAATAAATTTGAAGTGGAATGAATTGCCAATGACTATACTAGAAGCTGATGAAAAGAAGTTGCCTCAATTTTTCATTCTAAGACTATTGAAGAGGAGTGAGTGAGCAATATTTTTAAATAAAAGTATATGTACTCACAGGAAGCAGCTTCTATGACTAATAATCAAAGTTAAGTCTCAGATGTAGTTTTCTCTTCCCCATGCCAATTTCATAACCTCTTCAGATAAATCATAGTTTATTGTAAAGTTGGCAAATAACAGAACACCCTGGGAGATTAAGAGGAGATTAGCTTTGCCTTTTTATTAAGTAGCTAGAGGCAAACAGAAGTCATAAAAATGTTTCAATAAATGACTGGCTTAACAGAGCTTATTGCAGCAGCAACAACTATGTCCTCCCTCCGCCACACACACATATATACTAATAGTGTACAACAGAATCTCATTTCTGCTCACCTTTTAATGCAAAGCCAAGATTAGAAAAACTTACCTATGAGAAACCTTTCCTGAAACCTCTCTTTATAGGTGGGAAAACTTTCTATAAGGTGGATCTGAAGATACGTACTTGTATATTTTCAAAGATAATGCTTTTGGCATTCTATCTGAGAAAACTTCACTTAACCCAACATCACAAAGATTTTTTTTTCTCATGATTTCTTCTGTAATTTTTATAGTTTTGAGTTTTACATTTAGATCTGTGATCCAATTTAAGTTAATTTTTGTATATGGAGGGGAGGTTAAGATGGCGGAGGAGTAGGGGACCCCTTTTTCAGCCGGTCCCCTGAGTTGAGCTGGATAGGTACCAGACCAGCAGGAACATCCACGAATCAGCCTGAGACGCAGGAAGATACATCTGGATCTCTACAAATGAACATCTCCAGCGCTGAGTATCGAGGTACAAAGCGGGGAGCTGTGAAACCGCGCACAGATATTGGAAGCTAAACAGAAGGGGGAGGGAGCCGCCGTGTCAGGGCGCTGGGAAGCGGTAGCCACCTGCACGGGGGAGTGGACAGACCGCGGACCCGCATGCTTGAGACAGCAGACTGAGAAGGGAGCTCCGGGAGCGCACGCGGGACGGCTGGCGGTTGGCGGGCCACCTGCACGGGGGAGCAGGCGGACTCGCGGACGGCACCCGCGAGACAACAGACTTAGAACGCGAGCTCCAGGAGCGCGCGCGCAGGGCGGCTGGCGGGCCACCTGCACCGGGGAGCGGGCGGACCGCGGACCCGCACTCTGGAAACGGCAGACTGAGTCCGTGAGCCGGGAGCGTGCACCACCAAGCATCTCACAGAGCTCCGGAGCTCCGGTGTGCTCACTGGATCGAGGCTGAGACCGGGAGCTCCGGGAGCGTGCGCTGGGCGGCTGGCGGCTGGAGGGCCACCTGCACGGGGGAGCAGGCGGACTCGCGGTCAGCACCCGTGAGACACCAGACTGAGACGGGGAGCTCCGGGAGCCCGCGCGGGGCGGCTGGCGGCGGGCGGGGTTGGAAACACAAAGGACAGAGACGTGCCGGCCCTGGAAGTGAGGGCTGGGACGCCGGGTGTGGGGCGCACAGCCCGGGATGCTGCAGGGTTGAGCAGCACCAACAGAAACAGAGTTAAAGTGGCCAGAACATCAGTGGAGAACGATCCGCGATCCCTCTGTTCTGAGACAGAGGCTGAATTTCAGCCGCTGCTGCTCTCTCAGAAGAGGCATAGCAAACCGCCNCAGTCAAAACTAGAGGCTCTGACGGCCAGGGTCACCGAGGCAGAGGAACGCGTTAGCGAATTGGAGGATGGGTTAGTAGAAGAAAAAACGAAAATAGAAGCTGGTCTTAAAAAAATCCACGCCCACGAATGTAGATTACGGGAGATTACTGACTCTATGAAACGATCCAATGTCAGAATCATCGGCATCCCTGAAGGGGTGGAGAAAAACAGAGGTCTAGAAGAGATATTTGAACAAATTGTAGCTGAAAACTTCCCTAATCTAGCAAGGGAAACAAGCATTCGTGTCCAAGAGGCAGAGAGGACCCCATCCAAGCTCAACCAGGACAAACCTACGCCACGGCATGTCATAGTGCAATTCGCAAATATTAGATCCAAGGATACAGTATTGAAAGCGGCCAGGGCAAAGAAATTTCTCACGTACCAAGGCAAAGGTATCAGGATTACGTCAGACCTGTCTACAGAGACCTGGAATGAGAGAAAGGCTTGGGGGGGCATTTTTAAAGCTCTTTCAGAGAAAAACATGCAGCCAAGGATCCTTTATCCAGCAAAGCTGTCATTCAGAATTGATGGAGAAATAAAGACGTTCCAAAATCGCCAATCATTAACCAATTTCGTAACCACGAAACCAGCCCTACAGGAGATATTAAGGGGGGCTCTATAAAGGTAAAAAGGCCCCAAGAGTGATACAGAGCAGCAAGTCACAACCGATACAAAGACTTTAAAGAGAAATGGCATCATTAAAATCATATCTGTCAATAATCTCTATCAATCTAAATGGCTTAAACTCTCCCATAAAACGCCACAGGGTTGCAGATTGGATAAAAAGACATGACCCATCCATTTGCTGTCTACAAGAGACTCATTTTGAACCCAAAGATGCATTCAGACTTAGAGTAAGGGGATGGAGTACCATCTTCCACGCAAATGGACCTCAAAAGAAAGCTGGAGTAGCAATTCTCATATCAGATAGACTGGATTTTAAACTAGAGGCCATAGAGAGAGATACAGAAGGGCACTATATTATTCTTAAAGGAAGTATTCAACAAGTGGATATGACAATTATTAATATATATGCCCCCAACAGGGGAGCAGCAAGATACACAAGCCAACTCTTAACCAAAATAAAGAGACATATAGATAAGAACACAGTAATAGTAGGGGACCTCAACACCCCACTATCAGAAATAGACAGAACACCCTGGCAAAAACTAAGCAAAGAATCAAAGGCTTTGAATGCCATACTCGACGAGTTGGACCTCATAGATATATATAGAACACTACACCCCAGAACCAAAGAATACTCATTCTATTCAAATGCCCATGGAACATTCTCAAGAATAGATCATGCTCTGGGACACAAAACAGGTCTCAGCCAATACCAAAAGATTGAAATTATCCCCTGCATATTCTCAGACCACAACGCTCTGAAATTGGAACTCAACCACAAGGAAAAACCTGGAAGAAACTCAAACACTTGGAGGCTAAGAACCATCCTGCTCAAGAATGACTCGATAAACCAGGAAATCAAAAAACAAATTAAACAATTTATGGAGACCAACGAGAATGAATACACAACGGTCCAAAACCTATGGGATACTGCAAAGGCAGTCCTAAGGGGGAAATACATAGCCATCCAAGCCTCACTCAAAAGAATAGAAAAATCTAAAATGCAGTTTCTATATTCTCACCTCAAGAAACTGGAACAGCAACAGAGGGACAGGCCTAACCCACTGACAAGGAAGGAGTTGACCAAGATTAGAGCAGAAATCAATGAATTAGAGACCAGAACCACAGTAGAGCAGATCAACAGGACTAGAAGCTGGTTCTTTGAGAGAATCCATAAAATTGATAGACCACTGGCAAAACTTGTCCAAAAACAAAGAGAAAGGACTGAGATTATTAAAATTATGACTGAAAAGGGAGAGGTCACGACCAGCACCATTGAAATTGCAAGGATTATTAGAAACTTTTATCAACAGCTATATGCCAAAAAACTAAACAATCTGGAAGAGATGGAGGCCTTCCTGGAAACCTATAAACTACCAAGACTGAAACAGGAAGAAATAGATTTCTTAAATAGGCCAATTAACTATGAAGAAATTGAGTCAGTGATAAACAACCTTCCAAATAATAAAACTCCAGGCCCAGACGGTTTTCCTGGGGAATTCTACCAAACATTCAAAGAAGAAATAATACCTATTCTCCTAAAGCTATTTCAAAAAATAGAAACAGAAGGAAAGCTACCAAACTCATTCTATGAGGCTAATATTACCTTGATCCCCAAACCAGGCAAAGACCCCCTCAAAAAGGAGAATTACAGACCGATTTCTCTAATGAATATGGATGCCAAAATCCTCAACAAGATCCTTGCTAATAGAATCCAACAGTACATTAAAAGGATTATCCATCATGACCAAGTGGGATTCATACCTGGGATGCAAGCATGGTTCAACACTCGCAAATCAATCAATGTGATACATCATATCAACAAGAAAAGACTCAAGAACCATATGATCCTCTCAATTGATGCAGAAAAAGCATTTGACAAAATACAGCATCCTTTCCTGATTAAAACCCTTCAGAGTGTAGGAATAGAGGGTACATTTCTCAATCTCATAAAAGCCATCTATGAAAAGCCTACTGCAAGCATTATTCTCAATGGGGAAAAGCTGGAAGCCTTTCCCTTAAGATCAGGAACACGACAAGGATGCCCACTCTCGCCACTATTATTCAACATAGTACTAGAAGTCCTTGCAACAGCAATCAGAAGACAAAAAGGGATCAAAGGTATCCAAATCGGCAAAGAAGAAGTCAAACTGTCTCTCTTTGCAGATGACATGATACTCTATATGGAAAACCCAAAGGAATCCACTCCCAAACTATTAGAAGTTATAGAACAATTCAGTAAGGTGGCAGGATACAAAATCAATGCCCAGAAATCAGTTGCATTTCTATACACGAATAACGAGACTGAAGAAAGAGAAATTAGGGAATCCATCCCATTTACAATAACACCAAAAACCATGCGTTACCTTGGAATTAACTTAACCAGAGACGTAAAGGACCTATATGCTAGAAACTATAGATCACTTTTGAAAGATATTGAGGAAGACATAAAAAGATGGAAAAATATTCCATGCTCATGGATTGGAAGAATTAACATAGTTAAAATGTCCATACTACCCAGAGCAATCTACACTTTCAATGCTATCCCGATCAAAATACCGAGGACATTTTTCAAAGAACTGGAACAAATAGTCCTTAAATTTGTATGGAACCAGAAAAGGCCCCGAATCTCCAAGGAACTGTTGAAAAGGAAAAACAAAGCTGGGGGCATCACAATGCCGGATTTCGAGCTGTACTACAAAGCTGTGATCACAAAGACAGCATGGTACTGGCACAAAAACAGACACATCGACCAATGGAACAGAATAGAGAACCCAGAAATGGACCCTCGGCTCTTTGGGCAACTAATCTTTGATAAAGCAGGAAAAAACATCCGGTGGAAAAAAGACAGTCTCTTCAATAAATGGTGCTGGGAAAATTGGACAGCTACATGCAAAAGAATGAAACTTGACCACTCTCTCACACCATACACAAAAATAAACTCCAAATGGATGAAAGACCTCAATGTGAGACAGGAATCCATCAAAATTCTAGAGGAGAACATAGGCAACAACTTCTATGACATCGGCCAGAGCAACCTTTTTCACGACACATCTCCAAAGGCAAGAGAAATAAAAGATAAAATGAACTTATGGGACTTTATCAGGATAAAGAGCTTCTGCACAGCCAAGGAAACAGTCAAAAAAACTAAGAGACAGCCCACGGAATGGGAGAATATATTTGCAAAGGACACCACAGATAAAGGACTGGTATCCAAGATCTACAAAGAACTTCTCAAACTCAATACACGAGAAACAAATAAACAAATCATAAAATGGGCAGAAGATATGAACAGACACTTTTCCAATGAAGACATACAAATGGCTAACAGACACATGAAAAAATGTTCAAAATCATTAGCCATCAGGGAAATTCAAATCAAAACCACACTGAGATACCACCTTACGCCAGTTAGAATGGCAAAGATAGACAAGGCAAGAAACAACAATTGTTGGAGAGGATGTGGAGAAAGGGGATCCCTCCTACATTGTTGGTGGGAATGCAAGTTGGTACAGCCACTCTGGAAAACAGTGTGGAGGTCCCTTAAAAAGTTAAAAATTGAACTACCCTATGACCCAGCCATTGCACTACTGGGTGTTTACCCCAAAGATACAGACGTAGTAAAGAGAAGGGCCATATGCACCCCAATGTTCATAGCTGCATTGTCCACAATAGCCAAATCATGGAAGGAGCCGAGATGCCCTTCAACAGATGACTGGATTAAGAAGCTGTGGTCCATATATACAATGGAATATTACTCAGCTATCAGAAAGAACGAATTCTCAACATTTGCTGCAACATGGACGGCACTGGAGGAGATAATGCTAAGTGAAATAAGTCAAGCAGAGAAAGACAATTATCATATGATTTCTCTCATCTATGGAACATAAGAACTAGGATGATCGGTAGGGGAAGAAAGGAATAAAGAAAAGAGGGGTAATCAGAAGGGAGAATGAAACATGAGAGACTATGGACTATGAGAAACAAACTGAAGAGGGGAGGAGGTGAGGGAGTGGGATAGACTGGTGATGGGTAGTAAGTAGGGCACGTATTGCATGGTGCACTGGGTGTTATACGCAACTAATGAAGCATCAAACTTTACATCGGAATCTGGGGATGTACTGTATGGCGATTAACATAATATAATAAAATAAAAAAAAATTTTGTATATGGTACAAGGTATGGACCGAGGTTCATTTTATTACCAGCAGATATCCACTTTATTAAAAAGACTACCCTTTTTCTACTAAATTATTATGGCACTCGTGTTGGAATCAGTCAGTTATACATGAGGGGCCCTTTTTCTGGACTCTTTAAGTATTAATTTATTTGTCTATCTCAGCAATGCCATGCTATCTTGATTCTTGCATTGCTTTACAACTAGTCCTGAAATCAGACAGTGTGGTTAATCATCCAACTGTTTTCTTTTCCAAAACTTCTTTGGCAATCATTGGTTCTTTCCAATCGCATAAAAATTTTAGGGTCAATTTTTAAAATTCTACCATATTGTATGTGTGTGTGTGCACGCATGTATAAAAACTTCAAGTTCTACCAAATATATATAATATATATTATGTGATTTTATATATTTGTCTTATATATTTTTATTTTGATGAATATATTATGTATTTTGTAAATATTTATGTATAATATATAATACAAATATATTCACATATACAATGTATGATATAAACATATATATAGTTCTATAAAATATATATAACATCTATTATGTTGTATATAATGAATATATATTATAGTATACATTTTATACATATATGGCTTGCTGGACTATGGTAGGTTCCAAAAAATGTGGCTGTAAAGAATTTTCTTGTATATTTCCCAAGTTTCCCTTTTAGAGGGGTTGAATGATTTTATACTTCCACTTGCATCGGATATATTTTATTATATAATTTCTTTATTGGTTAGCAAAGTACAGCATTTCAAAATGTATATGTATATATATACACACACTTACATATGTGTATATATATACATATATATACACACATATATTTATACTTTTATGATCTAATATGAAATAGATATTTTTCCTATCCTATTTGATACAGTTTAACATATTTTTCTACCTGTTGTTCTCTCTACTTTAGCAGTGTTATCTGGATTTTTTTAAGTTTTTATTTAAATTCCAGTTAGTTAGGGGTGCCTGGGTGGCTCAGTTGTTAAGTTTCTGCCTTCGGCTCAGGGCGTGATCCCAGGGTCCTGGGATCGAGCCCTGCATTGGTCTCCCTAGTCCTCTGGGAGCCTGCTTCGTCCTCTCCCACTCCCCTTGCTTACGTACCGTCTCTTGCTGGCTGTCTCTCTCTTTGTCAAATAAATAAATAAAAAATTTTTTAAAAAATTCCAGTTAGTTAACATACAGTATATTAGTTTCAGGTGTACAATATATTGAAAAAGCACTGTCATACAAACACCCAGTGCTCATCACAAGAAGTGCCCTCCTTAATCTCCACAACCTGTTTCACCCATCCTCCCACCCACCTCCCCTCTGGTAACCATCAGATTGTTCTCTATACTTAAGAGTCTGTTTCTTGGTTTGCTTCTCTCTTTTTTTCTCCCCTTTACTCCTTTGTTTTGTTTCTTAAATTCCACATATGAGTGAAATCATATGGTTTTTGTCTTTCTCTGACTGGGTTATTTTGCTTAGCATCATACTCTCTAAATACAAATCATATATTTTTTTAAATCATGGTCTGTCTTTTCTTTCTAGGATAATTTTTGACATTTGCACTATTTTTAAACTAGAATTTTAATACTTAATTAGATGTCCATATTAGCTGACCTTACTTAGCCTTATATTTGCACTTTAAATTTTATTTTCTTAGTATAAGAACACTTAAAATCATACTCTCAAATATAGCTGCTAGAATGTTATTAATTTGCAATAGTAATTTTCAGTATCAGCATTCTTTTGTTTTATAGTTTCCTGTGTTTCCATTACCAATCCCCATTTCTTTAGTGGTTTCTCCTCTAGTTTTTTCAAGTTGTTTTAATGATAATTTTTTTAAGAAAATTCTCTCTGTGTATGTGTCATTAGAATAATTCTTTTATTTTTGTCCCAAATGGAGAAGATTTTTTTCAAAGAATCCAGCATACAAAATGTACCACTTCTTAATTTCTAGGATCAACTTCAGTTGTACCTGATTTTTTTACCAATTTGATAATTTCAGTAAAATTCCCTTGTTGGTTGGACCAGTCTTCTCTAGAATTCCTCTATATTATATAGCACTAATATTAGTGCTATATTAAGCACCAATAAATGCTCTTTTAGCAACAAACATCTGCTTGGCTTTAGGATCCCAGAACTCGTATATATATATCATTTTTTTTTTAGGTTTTATTTATTTATTTGAGAGAGAAAGAGAGCATGAGCAGGGGGATGGGTGTGTGGACAGAGGGAGAGGAAAGCAGATTCCCCGGTGAGCAGAGAGCCCAACTATGACATGGGACTCCATCCCAGGACCTGGAGATCATGACTGGAGCCAAAAGCAGACGGTTAACTGACTGAGCCACCCAGGCGCCCTACATCACATTTAATATATCATTGCGAAGCCTTCCTAATTGAACTTACCCTGCTTGCAGTTTCAGAGATTTGCTGTATGCATTAGCATTTTATCTCCAGAAAAAATCTTAGATAACAGATATATGGCATTGGACAACTCACTTAAGAAATATTGTCATCTCATGTAAAATTGGAGTATTTGGCATCAGATAGTACGTGTGTTATGAGTGTCTGTTATATGATTGATAAACATAATGTGCTTAATATTTTGATTTGGATAATTTTTTAATTTATTTTTTAGGATTTTATTTATTTATTTATTTGAGAGAGAGGGAGAGAGAGAGACAGCATGAGTGGGAAGGAGGGAGAGGGAGAAGCAGACTCCCCGCCTAGCAGGGAGCCTGTCCCAGGGCTCAATCTCAGGACCCGGAGATCAGGACCTGAGCTGAGGACAGACGCTTAACCGACCGAGCCACCCAGGCACCCCAATTCAACAATTTTAAATGTTTGATTTATTATTACTCTTGTAATGAAACTTGCTGTTTTTATTTTTAGTTACTCTAAAATTTACCTTTAATAACTGACTACATTCTAATGGCTATATTTCCCCAATAACTGTAATTTTACCCCTCCACCTAACATCTACAGGAGCCCTATATAAATTTCAAGATATCCTCAGCATGGTGAGATAGGATATATGAAGTAGGATGACTCCTTTTGGACTTTGAAAAATGACATTCAACTGAGAAATGCACATCTGTGCAGTCTTGCACTGATATACACCCCTGTCTCTGTCAAAAACTGTAGACTTTTGGGGCGCCTGGGTGGCACAGCGGTTAAGCATCTGCCTTCGGCTCAGGGCGTGCTCCCGGCCGTTGTGGGATCGAGCCCCACATCGGGCTCCTCTGCTAGGAGCCTGCTTCTTCCTTTCCCACTCCCCCTGCTTGTGTTCCCTCTCTCGCTGGCTGTCTCTGTCTCTGTCAAATAAATAAATAAAATCTTAAAAGAAAAACAAAACTGCAGACTTTCATGGGGCCCTTGAGTGGTGCAGTCTGTTGAGTGTCTGCCTTTGGCTCAGGTCATGATCTCAGGTTCCTGGGGTCAAGTCCTGTGTCCGGCTCCCTGCTCAGTGGGGAGTCTGCTTCTCCATCTCCCTCTGCCTCTCCTCCTTTTGTGCTCACTTTCTCTCTCTCATGCCCACTCTTCTCCCATCCCCCAAAATGAATAAATAAAACCCTTAAAAAAAAAAAAACTGTAGCCATCCTCCCTGTGTCATTTGGACATAATGGATGTCATCATCCCAATGTTTTTGAGCCCAGACCTCTCCCTCTTTCTCTCCTCTTCGACATGAAGCGTTTAAAGACTTCTCATCAGAGGTATGGATTCTTAGTAATACAAAAACAGGATTTGTTAAATCTGAGCACAGATTCCCAGCAACACTGTGATTAACATGAGCACTTCACTCACTAAGGAAATATAAATCAGAAAATTGGTAACTCTTTTGCCTCAGAAAATATGCTGGAGGATGTTAAGACTGATGAGTCATATAAGAGAGAAACTGTATTATTCTTTTCTTTCTCCAGAAATACATGATTTTATTGATTCGATTTGATTTGCTTGATGTATGTTTGATCTATAGAATTATAGTAGTTTCAGGTATGCAACATAGCAATTCAGTATTTGTATATTTTGCTAAATGACCATCACAATCATTCTAGTTAACAACCATAACTATACATAGTTACAAAATTTAATTTTTATTTTTAAATTTTTTTAATTTAAATTCAATTTAGTTAACAATACCGTATTATTATTACCGGTAGAATTTGGTGATTCATCAGTTGCATATTACATCCAGTGCTCTTTACTACAAGTGCCCTCCTTAATGCCCATTGCCCAATAACCCCATCCCCCCCACCCATCTCCCCTCCAGCAGCCCTGAGGTTGTTGCCTATAGTTAAAAGTGTTTTATGGTGTGCCTCCCTCTCTGTTTTCATCTTATTTTATTTTTCCTTCCCTTCCTCTATGTATTATTCTTAATCATGACATTTGGTAGGTCTGTCTGCTAAAGCTTGGTGGGGAGGCTCCCCTGATATATATTCTATCTCTGTGTGTGCATATGCATGTGTGTGTGTGTGTGTGTGTGTGTGTGTCTGTCTGTCTGTGTATTTTAGTATCAACTTCTTTTGTCCATTGAATTTTTGCTACTCAGTAGGGATGGGATAGGTTAGCTTTCCTTAACCACTCACATTATGATTTACTGTTGTTAGCACCCAATAGTGTTTTTGGCCTCAAGGTCAGTGATCCATACATATAAAGGAAACATAACCCCATACTTGAGGGAGGCATTTTATATTTGTGTCACAGAAGAGGCTATATCTATAGCTATAGCCAAATCTATCTATATCTATATCTATGCATATACATATGTAACAATTTGAAGTGTAGAAAGAGGGAATTAGGCTACATCTAATGTCCACAATTAATTTTCCCTTTATCTCCTCTTAGAAATGTGTGCTTCATTCTTATTTTATGCTGATTCTTTCCTAATGGGGAATTTGGCTCTATTTATCTCACTTAGTTCTCTATAGTCAGCTTCTCTGTATATTTTGTAATTTGGCTATCTTTTCCTCTTCGGCACTGATGGTTCTATAAAGCATTGGATTTAGCACAAACCCAATTAAAACCAGTGTAATTAGCTATGATTCTTTATGTTCTGTACAAATTGCACTTGTCTTTGTATGAAAAAGACACTGCATAAATTCTCTTAAGCCTTCATCATTTCGGGGCATGCACTTTCTGTGTCTGCTGGAATGTTTGGTACTAATATTTTCAGTCATTCTCAGATTCTTTTTGTTTGTAAAAAATCCATGACTCAATGCCATGCTTCTTGGCCACAGAAAGCAAAGAATCTGCTTTGTAATGAAAACACAGCCCTTTGTGAAAGGGTTCAAGAAAATGCTTTTTACAGCAAATGAATAAATAACCTGTGAAAGTCTTCACAATTGAAGATTATTAAGTTAAACAGGCTTATTAAGATTCATAAAGCAATTAGAAGCATTAAGATGAATTCTCTTGTCATTTTCTTGTGCCTGTCCTCGTATTAAAGTCAATGGAAACTGTATGCTTTTGGCCTTGGGCAAAATGTGGCCCATTTTGAATAAGAATAGCATCTACAATTATACTAGCTGAGATAAAAATTAAAAGGTCCATCAATTCTTATGCTTCAGAGCATAAGATTATAACCAGATGGTGCCAGAAAGTTTCTGCTGGGCATGAGGACTCACTAATGGACAGGTGCATTATGACAATTTTCTTTTGGCCTCCCTCCTCATAATGTCTCACACACACAGAGACATGCCAAATATAGGACATCAAAACAAATGGGATAGTTGCATTTTACCAGGACAAAAATCCCTCCGTGGCCTAACGATATTGAGACTTAGAGATCCTAACAGGTGTGGGAAATTTCAATGAAAACATTTTAGAATTGCATCCAACTCAATGGCCAATGGCGTTGCAACTTATCTTCTGCTTCTAACCTGGCTGTTTTTGTTTTACACGCACCCTGGTAATTTACCTTAATCTACATTCACCTCTGGGCATAACAGTATGATAAGATCCTTGCGAGGGGAAAGGAAGAACAACTCATTGGAATTTAAAAACCTCTGCACCTAGATGTGAAGAATCAATTAATTGATACATATTCATGAAACATCCACTAGTTTCAGAACACTGGGTTTGTGAAAAATGTAGAAGAAAAATAAGATACCGTATTTTACTTCAGGGAGCTGAAAATTCTTTTTTTGAGCTATATGAGATTTGATGGTCTATAAGTTTAATAGGAATCTGGAAAATAAAATGTGGACTGAAGCAATCAGGAAACACCATGATTGTGTATCTGAAATTGCAGAGAACTGCTAAAATTCCAGGAGATTCTTATTTGCTCTTATAAATATAGAGAACCTAAAACTTAAGTTATTTATTTTAATTTTTTAAAAGTTCAGTAAAAATTCCCAGGGTATTATTTTGTTAATTTCCGTTGTATTGTTATCTATTTGCATAATTTCATATCATAAAATTAATGAAAAATGTTCATATTAATTTTTCTTTATACCTCAAACACGCTGAGGAGTAGAGTTGACCCTTGAACAATAGATATTTCAACTGTGCAGGGTTTTTTTTTTTTTTTCCAATAAATACAGTGCAGTACTGTAGATGAATTTTCTCTTCCTTTCGGTTTTCTTAATAACATTTTATTTTCTCTAGCTTACTTTGTTGTAAGAGTGCAGCATACAATACATATAGCATACAAAATGTGCATTAATCAATTGCTTACATAATCAGTAAAGCTTCCAATCAACAGTAGGCTATTACTGCTTAAGTTTTGGGGGATTCAAAACTTATGTGTGAATTTTTGACTTTAATGGACAGTGGTGGTCAGCACTCCCAACCCCCATGTTGTTCAAATGTCATTTATAGGAACACCAGGATGGCTGAGTCGGTTAAGCATCTGCCTTTAGCTTAGGTCATGATGCCCAAAGTCCTGGGATTGAGTCCCACATCAAGCCTGCTTCTCCCTGTGCCTGACGCTCCCCCTGCTGTGCTCTCTCTCTCTCTCTCTGGCAAATAAATAGAATCTTAAAAAAAAAAAAAGAAAGATCATCTGTAATATATTGTACTTATATTGGGGGAGTTTAATCGAACTTCTTTGTATGGATGAGATTAGTACAGTGCTGATTTTGTTTTAATAAACAAATTATCTAGAGAAAGCTAGTCATATATTCTTTTCTTTTACCCTCATAAAAACTTTGCATTAGACCATATACTTCCAACACTCAATGCAAAGTTTTATAATTAATTTCTTTAATGAAATGGCCTATTTTGCCACATCGGTAATCAAAGAATGTGCTCTAAGAATGTTGGTCTCTTTGGACAGATCATAGAAATTTAATACATATCGACTGTGTAATAAAAAGAAAAAAGAAAAATATTTTTAGCCTGCAGAGATAACAGTTCAGGCTGAATGAAATAGACCTGGCATTGGACCCTGCCTTCTTGGGATGTATATGACCAAGAGGTCATACGCATTTGACCTCGGCTGCATGAGTTGTGTACTTATCACTCGTATAAACAATGCTCTTGTGCCTGTGATTTGATAGTCCAAAACTAAAATCAACAACAACCACAAAAGAAATTTATATTTTGATTTGTCTATTTTGAAGTAACTGAAAAACAATGGTGATGACAAAATATTCTTCTTGAAGTGACACATTTCTATCGAGGATAGCTGTAATTACTCGATTTTTCCCCTTTGTAATGGAATCTGAGTACTAGTAGATTTCAACTTCTAATGTTACTCTGCCTCTTGGAGAAATACTATAAAAAACTGTCTTCATGCGTACAATAGTAGTTCCTCAAGTAGGTATAATCATATTTGAATATCTCAGTTTCCTTTAAACATTTCTACATCATTTTACCGTGCTGGCCAGCTTTATCTGGACAAACACCCTTTTTGTCCTTGTTAGGTAGGGATTATTTAATTTAGAAAAAAGAATTTCAGTTATTTTTTGACAACCATAAAACAACTAGAACAAAATAACTTGAAAATTATATTCTATCATAAAAGCAATGTTAATTTTTATTAATGCAGCTTCTGTTTGGGTTTGCATATTAGGAAGTCATTTCATTCATTGTATTAGACTTCCAATGTCACAACACCCACAGATGTTTTTCACCCAAGCCATCCTAGGCCCCTTCACTCAATGCTACCATAATCGAAATTGATTTTTAATTCAGATCTTTACATTTTATTTCCATAAAATTTGCCTTTTCCTTTCCATGTTGGTATTACAGATTGTCAGGTTCATTTAAAATCTTTATTTAGCCATCTATCATGTAAGCTGTTCCTCTCAACTTCATTTAACTTCGGGCCTTAAAAGGCTGGTTTCAATGTATTCTTTTGTGATAAATTTATTTTAAAAAACAGATTGAAGTATCTTCAATACTTCATAGCTCTTTACTGCATGCCTCTCTTCTAGACTTTCATAGTTTAACATCACACTTTAATAATGATTTTCAATTGGAGACAATTACATTTTCTTCAACTCACACTGTTCCACCACCTTAAAAAAAAAAATGAAAGCTAGGAGTGCCTGGCTGGCTCATTTGGAAGAGCATGCAACTCTTGATTTCTTGGGTCCTGAGTTAGAGCCCCACTTTGGGTGTAGAGATTACTTAAACAAACAAAGTTTAAAGACAAAATGAAGGCTTATACTTGGTCCTCCACTCCTATTTTATGAAAACCAAGTTTTTATGCATTATCTAGATAAGAGAGATCAAATATAGTGAAATCTAGACAAAATTTGAGAAACGGAATTCAATCATAATCAGAAAATTTTAAATATAAGGGAGGCTAGAATAAACAGGAGTTATTGACATTTATTGACTCTATTTCTCTTTTTTTTATTTTTGCCAATTTGCTGAGCTCAAATATTATATTTATTAGTAGTATTTTGAGTGGAATACAGAGATGTTACCTGATAATTGAGTGTGCACTATACATATTATGTATGTAGTAGCAATAAGGTAATGAAAAAATACTGGTGAAAGACTTGGCAGAATCCATGTTTAACACCAACAAAAGCCCTATTTTCTTGAATTCTTAAAGAACATTTTATAGAGAGGGAATAAAATGGGCAAATGATGAAACAAAATATCAGTTACATATGAATCTAAATGATTCATCTTCATTATTCTGAATAATCAAAATATCAAACATTTAGTAAAAAAAAAAATCAACCTTCCATGTCTTTAGAACTTCTCAGATATCCATCACATTTAAAGCAAACTAATAATCTCTATTTTACTGAAATTAAATCTCAAAGCCTAGTATCATATAAATATGATCTTAAAACAAATTTTGGTATCATTTTTTTACATGTTTTCACTAAATCCATATTGGTCTTCTTGGCATAAATTTGGGGAAATTGTCTGACAATGTATTATTACTGGGGGGAAGGTATCTGGAGTTTGTGGGTGGGAAATAGTTATTAACAGGCCTGGAGTCTCTTCTCTTCCTTAATCAGGCATTAGGGGGAATGTCTCAGGTGGGTGGGGGGGGCGATAAGGTAGCTTGATCAAATCTCATTGTAAACATATTAATGATAGACTTCCTAGAAGATAAGCTAATGTTTTAATCTAACAGGAGAGCTTATATCTAGGGAACACTTTTAGCAGGGTATACCTAGGCTGTCTGGGACTATTTATAGTAAACAAACTAGGAATCCATGATTAATGGGCATGTTCCCCAGAAAACATTAGGCTGTGTAGCAATCTGAATATGAAATGAATATATTCCATGATTAAAAGCTGCTCTCTTTTGCAGAAGTCATGTAGCCATATTAAAGACCTCATATGTTAAACTACACTCCCTGATGCCAAGAGAAGGGACGTGGGGAGCTACATTAGCAATACTGGACCTCTCCCTGATTCATCAGTGCCTCAATATTACCTCTGTCTTTTAAAATGCTGGTAAATTATTGGCAAGATCTCTGATTCAGGTGAACGTGACTCGACAACGCAATGATTTGTAACATTTCAGGTTTTTGAAAAAGAGAGTACTGAACATAAAACTATAGAGGGTAGGTGTAATGGTAAGTCAAGTAATCATTTGGGGAACTTAAATCATGAACCTCAAATTAGCTGACTCCCACTTGTTTTGATTGAGCATGTTCCATAGAGTAAACATTCCATTAAGTATTACCAGGACAATGAATAC
>NC_048221.1:103175033-103185078 GCF_002007445.2 Ailuropoda melanoleuca
AAAAAAAATGAATTTTTAACTTCTATTGAAAAAGTAAAAGTAAAAATAGTAAAACTCAGAGCATATGAAAATAGTAGGCTCAATATTCCAAATGAAAATAATCATTTGGTGTTCAGTTGATATGCCCTTTAGAAAGGGTCTGAATCCTCCATTTTACTTCAGTTCCAAGAGTTTTTTTTTTTTATTACTTTTTACTGTGTTCCTATTTCTCATTTAAAATTTTTGTCAGATTTCTGTAAAAAATCTGAATAACTCTAATAACACTTCCCACTTAATAAAAACAATATCTTCCTTAAAATTGATTGATTGAGTGATTTACTCATTTATTTGTTTTCCCTCAGAAAAATATTTATTAGATGACTTCTTACCAGGCATTCTATACAGGTTCTGAAAGAAGATTGCATTCTAGACCTCTTGGTATTTAATGAGAGAATATGGAAAGGCATAAGGCTTGGGAAAAAGGCACAAGTCTGAATTTAGTACACATCACCTTTTATAAACAGAGGAAGGGATAGAGCTCAAGAGAGAAAAACAAGAGTGTGAGAGAGAGCACAAGAGGGGGAAAAAGGCAGAGAGAGAGAGGCAAAGAGAGAGATGCAGAAGGAGAAGCAGACTCCCCGCTGAGCAGGGAGCCAGAGACAGGGCTTGATCGCAGGACTCTGAGATCATGACCTGAGCCGAAGGCAGATGCTTAACTGACTGAGCCACCCAGGTGCCCCAAAAGCAGAGATTTAAAACAAGGAGTCTAGATCTAGAGTCCATGCTTTTCAACTACTACCTTATTTTCTCTTTCCCTCTGTCTCTGTCTCTCTCTCTCTCCCTCTCTCTGCTCTCTCAGTAACTATTTTAGGGAATGAAACAGTTATTTGAGATGTAAAATTATCGCCAGACATTTTTTAATGATTGACATTGAATCATTCTGTATAGTCAAATGCTTTTTTTTTTTCCAGTAGTGTTCAGGAAGTAATTCTTATATTATGTTGGATAGATGGCTTCTGTGATGGAGGGATTCGGGTTCTGTTGGGTATATAAAGCAAAAAAACAAGGAGGAATGCATTGGGGAAGGCTAGCAACAGAATCATTGGATTGCTGGGTGATATTGTACAGATTGCATAGGAAAGGAAATGCACACAAGGAAACAATGATAGTTTTGAAGAAAATTGTGGATCAAAGTATAGGAAGACTACAAGGAATAGGAACCAAGTAAACTGTAAAAATAAGAGGGAAGTATATCAGAGATTTTTATTTTAAGCGTGGAAAATTATGACAAAATTCATATTGTGACTATGGATATGGAAGCTGTGGTCATTGCAGTAGAAGAGGTGAACCCACTATGGGGGAGATGGATGAATTAGTTAGCATTGGATTTTTATTTGGGGTGCTTGAAAAATACAGTTATGTCCAACTTGGTGGCAACTAAAGTAGTCTATTTCACTGATAGAAAATTCTGTGTATCCATGGGATGACTTAAAATCTGATACTGTAAATCTATAACTTTTATTCATTAGTACATCTTCTAAGGATTATAGTAACAATGAAAGTCTGTTTTCTTTGTTGTATGAAAGCTTTATAGGTAGATAGAAGGTATTTCTTTAATTTTGCTTTGTACAAGCTAGGCACACACATTTGTTCTTGCCCACGTTTGCTGTTATGATTAACACTGTGGAGGGTGAAATGGTGATGTGGGAAGACAAAACTTTGGATATAGACAAACCTGATTTTAAGAAACTTATTATATGATTGGTCTTCATCTCTCTTAGCCTCAGTTTACTCTTTGTTTTAAGAAGATTATGGCAGACAGCATTGATTGTCTCTCTAATAACTTTTCACTCCCTTATAGCTAACAGAACCGATTCTCCACAATAGAGGTCAAATATGTTACAAACTCACTTTGTTAAGCTCCCTTGTATCTGCAGTTTGGCTATCAGACTCAATCACGACCAGTTATCTAGAAAGGGCTGTGTGGTGGAAGGCTTCTGGAAAAGATGGTTCATGATAAACCAGAGAAATTAAAAAAAAAAAAAATCTTTGTTCCCTGTATGCTTTGCACGGTGTCTTGTGTGAGTTTGATGCTAGGTATTTCTGCAACCATTATGTGAACAAAGGGAGATATTACTGATATGCTGAGGATGGGAAGTTGAAAGTAACCCAAAAATACTTACCTCAGACATATTGTTAAGTGAACTAATTGTACATTTTATTGTAATCCACTTTTAATAAGATACTTTATTGCTTGTGGCCAAATATCCTAACTGATAAAATAATTTACATGAAAAAGGGAATGTAAATTACACTGGTACCACAGTTGATATTGATTATTTAAAAATGATTTTTTTCTATTTTATGTAATACAGGTTTAAATACAAATTATAAAGGTAGCCTATACAACTCATCACCTCATCATGACCTACATGCTATCTAAAATTAAATGATTAATTTGACTTTTAAAGCAATATAATGTAATATTGGCTGATAATAAGCCATTCACCAGGGGAAAAAAATCAAAAAAGTTCTGAATTAAACTAGAAAGTGTAGTGGTTTAGTGGTTGTATTTACATGAATTTAAAGAGAAGGACACATTTTCAAACAGTAACAGTTTTGATTAAAAAAAAAGGAGATTAAATAGATAACTAGATATCAATCTATCAATCTTATGGTAAATGTTTTTGTCACACAAAAACACAAAAAGAGAACGGGAGGAAATTTAGACAGGAAAAAAAAAGAAAAGTAAGGCTATATCTAGATAAATCTACCTTTAAAAATTACTGCAAGGTGTTTTTTCTGTTCCTTTTTTTAATTAACAACATCTCACTCTTCCTAAATAATGGCTATATATTTTCGTATACTATTAATTTATAGATAAAGGTAAGAAAACACATCATTTATTTTTTGTCAAACTTTAATATATGATTGCAAATTATGCTATTTGTATTGAAAATCAAATATTTTTTTCTAGCTTTTTAAATATCTCATCCTACATTTTAAATGCAAACTTAAGACGCAATTAACAGTGACACCTTTTACTCTATATTTCTGAAGTGGAAAATTAGAATATGGTGAGGGCTCTGTGCTACACAACAACTTTTTAATGCTCCAGCTTGAACTATAGATCCTTAGGCAAGCAGAGTAAATGTGCTATTTGGGGGCCTCCAGCCCACTTCTAGGAAGATGATGGGCTAATCATTTCAGGGAAAATGTCAGAGTGTTTTCCCAGCAGATATTGATAACAACACAGCACAGCTGCAAATATAAATTCCTCCATTCTTCCAGCTATGAGTTGAGCCCTGAGTCAGTTTTACTTCCTTCCTCAAGACCTTTGAAATTTGGGATTTGATACATAAAGATTGGTCCATACCCCTATTAAACTGGTAAATGTTATGCAATCGGATCGATAAAGGCAAAGGTACTACCTTCCCTAAACATTAAGCTCCGATTTATATTGAAAGTTTGTAATTGTAAAGTTATTGATATTGGTAACTAAAATGCCTTCTTCTAGGATAGATAATTCACTTATTCCTCATAACAGTGTCTAGCAAAATCAACTAAGAAAAAGTATGCTCCCATGGAAACTTCAGAATACTAAGTTCACCATATTTGCATAAATACCTCTAAGGTATTTATTTATGAGCCCAGGAAAACCTTGACCTTAACATTAAATTGGTTACTTCACCTGAATGTTTGAACGTCTCTAATATATTTTCTTTTCAGGGTAAGAAATGACACTTGCTAATTCTTTACCTCCTAGAGTCATATACATATAATAGTTTCTTTCAATATATATGAGTTAATTGTGTTTGCATTGGAGAAGAGCTTAAAGTCATTGAATTTTTAAAAAAATTTTTTTAAAGTAATCTCTACACTCAACGTGGGAATCAAACTCACAATCCCTAAATCAAGAGTCCCATGCCCGATTGAGCCAGCCAGGCACCCCTGAATTGTTTTACTTTGGAATTAAATATTTTAGTGTTGATTGTAGCTTTGTGTCTAAGAATGAATTACATAGATTTTTAGTAAGGCAAAATTTGTTTACTAATAATCAACATCTATATTAGATAATAATTTTCTACACCCTTCCATGTCCTACTTTTCCAACCAGACATGGTTCATCGTGAAATTAGCCTTTGCTTCTTATTTTTGTTGACATATGATTTTGAAATTTACTTACTGACTGCTACGTGGAATAAATAAGTTAAGAGAGGTGCCAGTTGCAGAGATTATTCCTTCAAACCGTTAAATGCAAACCATGTATGCAGCTGTAAAATCCTCTTTGATTACCCATAAAAAACATTGTTTATACTCATATTTTTTCACTTAAACTGTAGTTTGCTTCCTTCTCTTTCTAGCTGATTTAAATCCAATCTTCTTTCATATCACTTTTTATAGTAATTAACATGATATTGAGCACTTTAAAAGTGCTTAATATATTTGTGTTGAATTGAATGAAGAATGCCATAAATGGAATGGAGAATTGATCCAAGAGGCAAGGGCTGTTTTTTGTTCCTGGTTCTGACTTTAATAAACAGTATATTGTCTACTTTTGTCTTATTTTTTGCTATCACTATTGTTTTGACTGGCTTTGCCTTAAAAAAAGTCTCAAACGTCAGCTGGGTCTGTAATCTAAGGACTTCTGTTGGCTACTATTTTATTAAATATTACCTCTGTTCTTTCTGTTCTAATAAGAACTAGTGGAAGTCCTGAGAGGAATTTTAAGAGTCTTGGTATGTTCTCTAGATCATTTATTTTTTTAAAGACTTATTTATTGAGAGAGAGAGAGAGAGAGAGCAAGGGGTAGGGGGGAAGTGCAGAGGGAGAGGGAGAGAGAGAATCTCAAGCAGACTCCCCGCTGAGCCCAGAGCCCAGCATGGGGCTCGATCTCAGGACCCTGAGATCACAACCTGAGCCAAAATCAAGAGTTGGAAGCCCAATTGATTGAGTCACCCAATTGACTGAGGCACCCCCTTTAGTTTACTTTTTGATTTGAAAATTACAATTTGTATTTGGGCTGCATTCTCAGATAATGTTGGATCTTCATCTTCCATGTTACTAATTATTTTTGTTTGCTTGTTTCTAATATACTCATCCTAAAGTGTTGAGTAGAAGTGGGTGGGGTTGAATGTGATCTATCTTGATCATAGAATTCGTACAATTCCATTTGTTATTCTGTTTATTCTCTGCCATTATTCAAATGTTACTTTTCTCTTTTGGCAATTCTGTCATTTGCATTTGTGACTAAAGCCTTGAACATTGGAATCAGCCATCCTCATTTTATTTTGTTGAACTATTTCTCACACTCAGCCTGGTGAGACATCAATAAATGGGTCAGTCTGGGTCCATTCAAAACATCTATTTAGTCAAAAAATTCATTCCAGAATCAGTTTTCTGAAGAGAGTGATTCTACCCAGAAGTTATCATGGTATCAGTTCACCATCTAACTTGTGATCCTGCTTAACCACCCTTCAGTTGTTGGTAGGTTCACTGTTTTTTTTTTTTCTTAGATCTCTAATTCCATACATTTCTGACACCTGCTCTTTTGTAATATATTTAATAATTGTTTCTCATCTACAATAATTGTCACTTCAAAATTCACTTAAAAAATCTTCCTTTTCTTTACGTCTATTAAATCTTTTGCAGCTATTCCATTCATTCAGGGAAACTTCCCTACTATCTTTATATGATTACCTCTCTATCTGTAAACTCTCAAGAATTTTCTGGGTCAGACTTTCTCTGTTGAAATCATCCCACTTATTTAAAAAAACAAAACAAGGGACACCTGATTGGCATAGTCAGTTAAGCTGCTGACTCTTGCTTTCGGCTCAGGTCATGATCTCGAGGTTTGGGGATCAAGACCCACACCAGGCTCCGTGCTTAGTGTGGAGTCAGCTTGATATTCTCTCTTCCTTTTGGTCTGCCCTTCACTCATGCTCTCTCTCTTTCTAAAATAAATAAAAAATTTTAAAAATAAAAAAATAATAAAAATAAAAAACAAAACAAATTAAACAACAATAACAACAAGATTAGTCTCTTAATTTTTGAGACTTGTCTGAACCTCATTCATTCTTCTGGATCCTATAATGGTTTATAATGCATAAGATATTTTACTTTTCATCACTCTTTAAAAATATATAATTATATATTTAACATGTTATCTTTTGGCATTACTCCTGTGATTCTTTTCATGTGTGTCTAGTTGGACTCTAATAAACTCCTCTAGAGTATGTCCTTATCTTTTTAAATATACTCACCAGATTCATTCTTCATTCTTTCCAATGCTAACACCATCTCCTGAGCCGTATATTTCTTATGTTCATTTGAAACATGTTTCAGTTTCTTTTCTTTGTTGCTTAACATTCTGTACTGTTCCCATGCCAACCTGAATCCTACTACCAAGGCATTTCAAGCAGAGAAGTACAGGCCTTCTCTACTGAGTTTAGCCTTTGCTTTACTAATATATTGCTTATCGGATTGCGAAAATGTTGTCCAAATTTTCCTTTACTTTGGTCAGCTTGCGTGCTAAAATTCTTATTAAAAGTGCTTATTATGCATCTTACTCAGTGATTTATAAAATTCACCATCAACTAAGTTATCAAAATGTAGGACCATGAATATACTATGGTGATAGCAGTTAGAATTTAGGTTAGATGTGCAGAGATCAGTCTAGACACAATTCCTGAGATAATTTGTCTCTAACAATGTTTAAATAGATGAAAGAGAATTGATTTTGGTATTATGATTTTAATGACAAAATAACATATGTCGTTATATGGCACCACATATTAAAAGATGAAAAATACCTGCACTTTTAATCCAACTCTAGTGGCATATAAACCTGCCTTTAAAACAATCCTCCCCCTTGGGTCCCCTGGGTGGCTTAGCCGGTTAAGTGTCTAACGCCTGATTTGGGCTCAGTTCAGGATCTCCGTGTCGTGGGATTGAGCCCTGCATCAAGCTCCATGCTGGGTGTGGAGGCTGCTTAAGATGCTCTCTCTCCCTCTGCCCTCTGCCACTCCCTCCATCTTCCCCTCTCTCTCTCTCTTAAAAAAAAATCCTCACCCATCTCTGTTCAATAATATTAATGGAAGTCCTAAAGGGAAACGAAAACCTTTATTTATTTATTTATTTTCAGTATGAACCCTATTCGTTGTGCTGGCAACCACCATATAACAAACAGCCTTAACCTTCCCACCTACTGCTTCAATCCCAAATATTCCTCCCTACGTTTAATCTTTTTTTTTTTAAGATTTTGTTTATTTATTTGACAGAGAGAGAGACAGCCAGTGAGAGAGGGAACACAAGCANACCATATAACAAACAGCCTTAACCTTCCCACCTACTGCTTCAATCCCAAATATTCCTCCCTATGTTTAATCTTTTTTTTTTTTTTTAAGATTTTGTTTATTTATTTGACAGAGAGAGAGACAGCCAGTGAGAGAGGGAACACAAGCAGGGGGAATGGGAGAGGGAGAAGCAGGCTTCCTGCTGAGCAGGGAGCATGATGTGGGGATCGATCCCAGAATGCTGGGATCATGCCCTGAGCTGAAGGCAGACGCTTAATGACTGAGCCACCCAGGCACCCCCTTCCCTATGTTTATCTTATAGCAAATTTTGTTGGGAGCTTAGGATAACATAATAACTTTCTACGAATTTCTAACCAACTGAGAAATGGTAGAAGAGACTATAAGGGTACCAAAGACAGTATTGTTGAAGACCCACACTGGAGAACGTGGTTTAAGACTCCTATTGAATGTTATTGTCTAAGGAGTCATATTGAAAATGATTCCTGCCTATCACTCCCTAAAATCATGAGACTAGAATTTAGGGCCCACCTGTTCAGAGATGTTCCAACTACTATATCAAGCCCCATTTACACTAAGCAGTGCAGGTTACTGTCTCCTTTCCCCCTTCCCCTCTACCTGGGTCTGAAAATCCCCTCCCCTACATAGAGACACCAGGCAGCCAGGTGTCACCAGCAGTGGGATTATACAACAGCAGCCAGCCCAGGAGGTGCTCTCCTTTCCCCAAAGACAGGGTGTATCACACCATAACATGTAGGCAGGCTAGGACATCTCCTTTTTCCTCTGGGCTCCAAATTCCCCTCTCCAACATCAACAGACATGTGACAGTAAGCAGGATCCTGCAATAAGCACCAGCCAGACCTAGGTACCCTCTTTTTCCCGTAGGCTGGAGATTCTTTTCCTGTTTCCTGGGGTACCAGGTGGCCCAGGCTGGAGAAACTCCATTTGTTCCCTCAGGTAGGAAGATCAGGGACCAGTGGGAGCCCTAGCACCACCAGATAAATCAAACACAAAAACATAGCACTGCAATGGCTCTGAAAATTAAATTGTTGTTGGAACCATAGCCCACAAATGTAGGCCAGAACCTCTGTGTTAAAATTACAGTTACAGTTAAAGATTTAAGTAAGACCCAGACTTCCTTAACAATATAAAACAAAATCCATATATAAGAGAAAATAACTCTTTACACAAAAATCCAGGAAAATCATAATTTGAATGAGAAAAAGCAATTAACTGATGCCAACGTGTAAATGAATCAGATCCTGAAGTTATCTGACAAGGTGGAATTAGAGTGGCCTTAGTTTGCACTATTGTCCTGAAGTCCATATGCTACCAGGGCTACTGGGCATGAATGCATCATTCCTTAAAGTGGTAGTGGGATTTTCCCTGCAGGGATTTGCTTTTCTTGGGTCCTAATTACTACCATTCTGGAAAGGATCATGAACAAGTAATGAGGACTGGTGAGATAGGGCTTAAATTAAAGGCAGGGTGAAACTTGCCTCTGGGACTTCATTCTCAAAATGTAGTCTGAGAAACAGGCAGGCACTAAACATTGTGGGGGATTTTTTGTTGTTTGTTTTTTTTGTTTTGTTTTGTTCTGTTTTGAGGGTTTTTTTTTTTTTTTTTGACGGGGATGCGGGTCTCTGCAACATGTGGAAGCACAGTAGCAGAATAAAGAACCCCAAATTAAGTTAAACCTGGTCTTTTGAGAAATAAAATAGTCACCTATTTACTTTCTCTGTTGTACTTCCATTCTTGTTAAAAGTAGAAATATGTTCTCTGCAATCATGGTAGTGATTTAAAGGAAAGATCTCAGACTATATTTGGAAAAAAAGAGTAAAAGAAAGAGCAGAAATAAGATGCAATTGGGGTGCCTGGGTGGCACAGTTGGTAAAGCCGCTCACTCTTGGTTTCCACTCAGGTCATGATCCTACGGTCCTGAGATCGAGCCCTGCTTCAGGCTCCACACTCAATGTGGAGTCTGCTTGAGATTCTCTCTCTCCTCCTGCCCCTCCCTGCTGAAGCTCTCTCTCTAAAAAATAAATAAATAATTCTTTTAAAAAAGGCATTTAATCAGATGTTTAAATGCATCAATGAGGATCTACACAAGAGTCTCAAAAATTCTAGGAGAAAAAGAATAAAACTTCCTGTTTAAAGCAGCAGGGAATTCTGCAGCTACTGCAATTTATTGACAGACATGTAATTTTCGCAGCTTGATGAAATTGGGACACGTATAAAATTATGAGAGGATTAAATAATCCCATAGGATGGATTTTTTGTACTAAAAAAGTACATTCAACCACAAATGAAAATGCATTTAAAGTCAAAAGGACTTCAGAAAATCGACAAAACCAGAGCTTTTTTTTAGATAAGGGTAAGATTTTTCATTATTCCACATCTTCAAAATGGGGAAGATGCTTTAGAGTTAGCTCAAGGCCCATTTTTTACTAATAAACCATGGTCAAGACTTAAAATTCTGTATTATCCTCTTTCACTGGAATGGTTCCTACACTTTTGTTTTTATCTTGTGCTTGANTTTACTAATAAACCATGGTCAAGACTTAAAATTCTGGGGGCGCCTGGGTGGCACAGCGGTTAAGCGTCTGCCTTCGGCTCAGGGCGTGATCCCGGCGTTATGGGATCGAGCCCCACATCAGGCTCCTCTGCTATGAGCCTGCTTCTTCCTCTCCCACTCCCCCTGCTTGTGTTCCCTCTCTCGCTGGCTGTCTCTATCTCTGTCAAATAAATAAATA
>NC_048221.1:103185107-103187168 GCF_002007445.2 Ailuropoda melanoleuca
TCAAGACTTAAAATTCTGTATTATCCTCTTTCACTGGAATGGTTCCTACACTTTTGTTTTTATCTTGTGCTTGACAATCCTCAAGCATCTACATTTCCTTGTGGTGTTTGGCTTGCAGGTGGTTATTTCTGGGGCAGGAACTCTTCTCACAACATGGTATTTTTAAGTCCCTTATAATCCTTCTGCATTGTTCAGTCCATGCCCTGGTAACCCTTAAGGCTTGTGACATTTTGATTGATTGATGCCAATTTAAAAAATAAAAGCAAGACAGAACCTTTCTTTCGAAGATGATTCAGTCATTCATTTCAGTTTAATATTTTCCCTCATCCCCACCCCATTTACAAGCTTCCACTTCTGGAGCATTAACCTTGAGCTTCCCAGGAAATAAAAAGTGGCTGGTCATTTGAAGTTCTTAAAAGTATTCCACTGGGATTATTTATCAGGCCATTTTAAGCACTTATCTAGAATACAGGCATAGAGTAATTCATTTGGAATCATTCTAATCACATAGAGTGGTCCACAGTCCAAATATTCTCGAACTCTTAAATACTTGTCATCATTAAGTGTACCTCCTTCAGCGGCTAAACATCAGTGAAATCATCTGCTGAGTCATTAAAATCGAGTATTAACAACAACAACAACAACAACAAAATGGTAAGATGTTGATGTACTTTCAAAGTTTCCTGTAATGAAAGCTGAATTTTAAACTTTGTGTCTGATTTGTTTCCATTGATATATATGAGCTCCTGGCCTCTAAATGGCCTTTAGAGTTTGCTCAGTAGCAAACTTCAAAATTTACTACCAACTTGATAGCATTTTTAATTTAGTGAAGCAAAACTGTAATGCAATAGTGTCCCTAAAGAAAAAGTAGTATCATTATTTTGCGGGTGTTAAGTTCCTGTAATGAAATCAATTCCAATTTATGCCTCTTTTGTTATAAATTATAACTTTCTTTAAAGCCCAAATGTTTAGCCACCTGTAATAACGGTATCTCACACTTCCAGTCAGAGTCCTGGCTAAAGGGATTGATAATTGAGAAGTGATTCTCAGATTTGGGGGCTAGTAAGGGGGTCACAATATTTGCCTTAAGTATACAAAATACTAACAAAATGACCTTCCTTTTTTTGCTTTTGAGAAATGCAGGGAAACCTTTTCTTCTAATAAATACTAGTAACAAAGACAAGAATCAGGGGAACTGCTGGTATTACTGAAAACCAGGGTAATGACAAAGCTGTGCTCATGTGCCCTACCGTTGACTCTTTTAAAAATACCGCAGTTGTTTTGAGATGGGTTATTGGCGTTTAACCTGAAAAGAACATACAGCTTTCAAAAACTAAAATATCATAAACTTTATTGAACATGAATAAAAGTTAAAAATTCTCTCATTTGCAATATGTCTGGGTACTCGAAATAAGGATATGATGATGATGCTAGTGCCACTGGAGCAAGTAATGTATTAATCTCGTGGAGATTTCTACTTACCTAGCCAATAATGAATGTCACAATTATGCTGCTAGGTAAATTATTTCTCCAAATTTACCCAAGAGGCACAGCAGAAGATGGAAGATTCCAGCTTTTCAACTCTGTCACGCAAAATGTTGTTAAAAGGGTTTTATTTCCCTCATAACTTGTTGCCTATAAAAATTGGTGGATAGAAACAAGATTAGCCTCTTCTAATCGAGATTTCTCTCTTGTAAAGGGTGGAAAGCTGGGTTTTAATCACTGCATTCTTTCTTAAGTAGTGGTGATAGCCCTCTGCCATGTGCTCAATGCCCTTAAGCTTTTCTTGCTGCTGAAGATCATTTCAGGTGGTAATGCACAAACTCCTTTACTTCCAGTGCCCATCTACTTCTTTCAAGTAAAACTTTACCTGACATTAATTTAATACATCTTCACATTTTAAAAGAAGGTGCATACACAAGCTTTAAACTCTTACCATCCAAGATTTTTTTTTTTTAACTAGGCTCCGTGCTGGGTGCCATTTCAAACGCCAGGCTTGAACTCACAACCCTGAAATCAAGACCTGAGCTGAAATCAAAAGTCAGATGCTTAACCTGCTGA
>NC_048221.1:103187268-103205073 GCF_002007445.2 Ailuropoda melanoleuca
CCAGGCTTGAACTCACAACCCTGAAATCAAGACCTGAGCTGAAATCAAAAGTCAGATGCTTAACCTGCTGAACTGCCCAGGTCCCCCACATGCTGTAGAATCACAGGCAGAGATTGTGTGAGGTAAGGAATTCCCAGAGTTAAATCTTAAGCCTGAGATGCTTTTTGAGCAGACAGGAGAAGATGTAAAGAGGAAAGGAGAGATGAAATATGGGAAAGGACCCATGACTAAATCCTCTTAATAATGAATGTGTATGATCTGTAGGAAGAGTCCTAAAATAGCCCGAAAGAAAACTGTAAATGCATTACTACTTGAAGAAAAATACCCCTAGCTATTTCCAAATGCAATTTCTCCCTTCAGTAATTATTATTATGATTATTGCTTGGTAATGTTGTGAATATTTTTAAGTAATTTTTCAGCAAAGGTAATTGCATGTTATATTTTCTATCTTCTCATTTTGGAGAATTATCTTTCCACTGTCTTTCCATATAAATTATAGGTTAGTAGAAATATAAAATCTGAAGTCCATATAGTTTCCCTTGATGATTTTCTGTATATTGTCCTAGCAATTGACTGTATTGGTACAAAATGGAAATTTATAGATTTAATTGAATTTAATGCTTTTGCAGGCAATTTGGCCTCCTTACAACTTTTGAAGAAATGTTCTTAATAGTTTAAATAACACTTTACTCACAGTATCTTGGAATTTATTTCTGATCATTATCTTTCTTTGTAATTGTATGAATCTTCATAACATGAGATCTCTAATTTTATACCTAGGAAAATTTCTTCAGTTATTGTTTCAGGACCATATCTTCATTCTTGGACAGATTTAATTCATGTTTTAAACACTTGAAACTTATTTTCTATCAAATTTTCTCTCTCATCCCCTGTTAAAAAAAAATATCCTATAGTTCCAAAATATTCTCAAAGTAATTGTCTATATTGCTGATAAAGTTTTCTATTTTAAGATCTTTCAATTTTTAAATTAACGTTTATTTTACTAGTATGGATTTTACTTTATTGATTTTTTTATTCAAAGTATTTTTAATAGAATATATTTTATATAGATATTTTTGAGAAATTTGCTTCTGTTTTATGAAGGAAATGTTTTCAGAATTACTTCCTAGCCCTATAAGTTTGAAAGTCTCCTAATGTAATGCCTCCTTTTTCATTGATCTGATGTTGTTATTTTTCTATTTAGCCTCATATGCACAATGGCATCATTATGTGAATTTAGATGTTGACTTTGCATCCTCTACCCAACTTCTCCTTTTTTCCAGAAGAAAAGCTAGCAGCTTCCTAATCTGGGACATAAGCACTACTCCCTAGCTTTACTGTGTACCATGCGTTGATATATGGACAGAGGCGGGGATGTCAGCGGGGTTCTAGCGTAAGTTCTGTTTGGACTTAGCTCCTCACATTTTAGAGATCAGGAAACACTGGAGCACAAACTTCTGCAATTAAGGAGAGTTTAATGTGATCTATCACTTTTAAAGAGCCAAGATAGAAGAGAGAGAAACACAGAACCGCATCTAATAAAAGCAAAAGGAAAAGGGGGTTGCTGGTCAGTATCCTGTTTCTTTCTAGGTCGGTTTATTTTCTGTTGGACTAGGCGCATATCTCAACCTTTCTGCGTCTGCCTATTTCAACTTTGTTTAACCTTCAGTGAAATAGTGACTAAGAAGACATATCAATATGTGTCAGGCTCCTACTTCATCCTTTACTCTATGATCTTGAGAAAAACTTTTAATATTTCTTAATCTCATTTTTCTTATCTGCAATAGAGAATAATAATTCTGTTTTCACCCTAGATGTAAGGAGAGGTTTAAATGGAATATTTATATAAATTATTTAGCTGAGTAAATTCAGTAAGTTACTAATATGATTGTTATTAACTGTAAAAAACAATAATAGTAATAATATTCTAAAACATATTTTAAAATAAGCATCATTGGAATCAAAGTATCAAAATGTCACATGTTAGTAGTCCAGTTAAACTTGATTAAATTCATTCTTATGGTTCCAAAGAGTGGTATTAATCCATATGTTAAATAAAAATGCTGGTTATAAAATAATATAGAATATGATAATTGTGGAAATAAAAAAAGTAAACCTCTGCATAGAAAGAAAGTCTAAAAGGAAATACACTGTGAGATAGTAAGAATACAAATTATTTATATTTTATCTGATTTTTAATACCTGTTCAATTTTCTTTCATGATAATATTAAGCATTATTAATTTAGGCAATCATAAAAGAGAAGGTCCTGGGAGATTTACTCCCTTTTCTATGTTTTCATATATCTCAGAATCTCCTTGATAGGACAGGGAGTAGTTTTATACAAGCTGATTCTGTCATTAGACAGGAATATAGTTAATACTATTCGATTTAGGCAGCTATCAAACTAGTTAGATGAAATATCCGTTCTTGATTTCAGGGAGGATTTAAACTTTGAGCTGAAAGTAGATTTTAGAAATTTGCTAGAACAAAACTCAAATAATGACAAAGTGTAGCAGATAGTTGGAGCAATCACAGTTTAAACTCCAGGTTGAAAACACACTGCGCCACAATCCATAAACAAAACAGGATTACAAAAAACGTGGGTAGACGTAGTAGTGTTCCTCAGTTGTTCAGATGATTCGGCCAATTCAGAAACTCTTTGAAAAACTACTCAGTTCTTTAAAAGTTATTTGCATAGAGGCAATCACATATAATATCTCATTATTCAAATTGATTATGCAGTGTGCTCAGCACTCTCATATTGGTGAATGTCTGGATTTGGACACTATCAACACAGTTATTTACTATCATGGCAGACATTTTTCTGTTTCACTGGCATGGCAAGATAGATGGCTGTAAGTAACGGAGTGTGTTTAGAGAGTGAGTGAGAAATGTTAGGGTTATTTGTAAAGGAATTCTGTAGTTTGGAGAGCCAGTCTTCCTTAACCACATTGATCATTTATCAAGAGTATGATCATGACTTTTGTAAATCTGGGGAAAAACCTGAAAACGTATTTCTCTAAGACCAAATAACAGATGGTAATGATATTCGTTTCATCCTGCATTAGTGCCAGGAAGAACTGGACTAGCAAAGTCAGCATGCTCTCAGAGTAGTGGAAAAGCTCCGAGTTCCTCATCTGCTAAGGATGTCTCCACACTTCCCATCTACTAGAAGGTACACATTAGTGACACAACCAGTATTTTGTTATTGTTGTTCTTCTTGTTGTTTTGTTTTTTTGTTTGTTTTTGTTTTTGTTTTCTATTTCAGAAAACATTGAAAAATCAATCAAATGTGTAAATCGGGAGGGAGTTGAAAGAGTTTTGGCTACTACTCTCTTTCTGTTTAGGAAAAAGTGGCCCCAAGAGAAAATTATTGCTAAATCAATGTATAATTAACTTCTTGATGGTAAGATTATTCAGGACCACTGTCTGCCAGTTAATGAGCATTCTATCCTTCATTATACATAAGCTAATTGTCTGATGTCTGTGTAGATGTGTAGATGTGTGTTCTTTGGTATGCCTAGAGCAGTTTTTTTCTCTTTTTTTAAAATATAGCTTGACATTCTCATTGATATCAGTAGTTTAAAGTCTCATTCTGGTCTGTGTCAGGATGGTATCACTTAAATTTTATTACTAACAAATAGAAGCTAACAATTCTCTTACCTAATGACATCTCTTTATTTCCACAACTACAATATACTTTCCATGGCATTTAGTTATGTAGTTTATACACTGTGAGTATATCTAAAAGATATTCAAAATATGTGTTCATTAATATACTGACAGGCTTATTATTTGTGAGTTTAAATTTGGTGGCCCAAGCCAAGTGGATCACATGTTCAAAAGAATTCTTATACTTGGAGAGGTTCAAAAAGGCCCAACTCCCTCTGAGACTAGAAAGATTATTTTCTTGGGGTTGCATAGCATGTAATGAGTACCTTTCAATCAGAACTTGTGCAGCTTGTCTGCCTATACATTTTACTTTCTTTTTTACTGTTTTTTAAATTTAAATTCAATTAATTAACATATAGCGTATTACAAATTTCAGAGGTAGAGTTCAGTGATTCATCAATTGTATATAACACTCAGTGTTCATTACATCACGTGCCCTCCTTAATGCCCATCACCCAGTTACCCCGCCCCCCCCAGCAATGCTCGGTTTGTTTCCTATTCTTAAGAGTCTCTTGTGGTTTGTCTCGTTCTCTGATTTCATCTTGTTTTATTTTTCCCTCCCTTCCCTTATGATCGTCTGTTTCATTTCTTAAATTCCACATATGAGGGAAATCATGTGATAATTGTCTTTCTCTGATTTACATATTTCACTTAGCATAATACCCTCGTTCTATCCACAGTGGATGGAAATTGGCAAGATTTCATTTTTTTGATGGCCGACTAATACACACACACACACACACACACACACACACACGCACACACACACACACCACATCTTCTTTATCCATTCATCTGTTGTTGGATATCTGGGCTCTTTCCATAGTTTGCCTATTATGGACATTGCTGCTATAAACATGGGTGCAGGTGCCCCTTTGGATCACTAAATTTGTATTTTGGGGTACATAACTAGTTGTGCAATTGCTGGGTTGTAGGGTAGCTCTATTTTCAACTTTTTGAGGAGCCTCCCTACTATTTTCCAGAGTAGCTGCACCCACTTGCATTCTCACCAACAGTATAAGGGTGTTGCCCTTTCTCCACGTCCTCGCCAACATCTGTGGTTTCCTGACTTGTTAATTTTAGCCATTCTGACTGGTGTGAAGTGGTATCTAATTGTGGTTTTGATTTGTATTTCTCCAATGCCTAGTGATGTTGAGCATTTTTTCATGTGTCTGTTGGCCATTTGTATGTCTTCTTTGGAGAAATGTCTGTTCATATCTTCGGGCCATTTCTTGATTGGATTGTTTGTTCTTTGGGTGTTGAGTTGGATAAATTCTTTATAGATTTTGCATACTAGCCCTTTATGTGATAAGACATTTACAAATATCTTCTCCCATTCTGTAGGTTGTCTTTTGGTTTTGTCAACTGTTTCCTTTGCTGTGCAAAAGCTTTTTATCTTGATGAAATCCTAATAGTTCATTTTTGCCTTCGTTTCCCTTGCCTTTGGAGACATGTCTAGCAAGAAGTTGCTGCGGCTGAGGTCAAAGAGGTTGCTGCTTGTGTTCTTCTCTAGGATTTTGATGGATTCTTGTCTCATATTTAGGTCCTTCATCCATTTTGAGTCTGTTTATGTGTATGATGTAAGAAAATGGTCCAGTTCCATTCTTCTGCATGTGGCTGTCCACTTTCCCAGCACCCTTTGTTGAAGGGACTGTCTTTTTTCCATTGGATGTTCTTACATTTAGCTTTTTACTATACAACATTACCTTTCATATTCCTAAAACTTGCAATATAGGAAGTGAGAGGGAATTCCTCAAATAGTCATTCAAAATTAAGAATGGAAGCGAGATTAACGTGTTCTTGTGTTTATTCAATATACATTTATTAAATACATATTAGGTTCAATTCTGAGCTCTGACAATGCAAAGATTAAAAAACAAAAGCAAACAAAAGATATGATCCCTATTCTAGAACTATAACACATTTATTAGAAGATGCACACATGCAGAGCAGATTTTTAAAGCAATGTTTGGTAAGTAGTCTAAAAAAGGTATGGACAAAGTTTTTTGAGATGATAGAGAGAGGAATAATCAGTGCAGGCATCACAGAAGAGAAAAATTTTAAGTTTCTTCTGAAAACTTTGTACAGATGATATAAGATTGTGCCAAAAATAATGAGTAAGATAATTTTAGGTAAAAGGAAAAACCTAGTCAAAGTTGTAAAACCTTGAAAGTGTATGACATATATGAGAAATAATTAATAATTAAATGTAGCTAGAACCTCCTGGAATACATGTAACTTGACCCTCCTGGAATCATTTGGCATGATACTGGCGTAATTTGAGACAGATTGTCTAGAGCCCCACATGCCAGCTTAAGAAGTATAGAATACTTAGCAAAGATTTTTGTTCTTGTTTTTGTTTTGTTTTAATAACAGATAAATGATAAGATAACTCTTCCTGAGTTTATTTACTCAGATCTCCTGGTTTAAATGTTCCCATGGTTCATATTAGAATTATGAAGGCTTTCCATAGGACTGAGGTGTTAACCACGTCCACTGCTCCCTGTGGATTTCTTCGCTTCCCTGTGAAGTGATTCCTTCATTTACTAAACCATATCTGCCTACATCTATGAGACAGCTCTCCCCATAATATGAAAAGACATTCCTCAGTTTTGAAATTTTTTTAGCTTATTCAGCAATTCTGGTTCAAAGATGCTCTACTTAGACTTCTGGTACTTTGATTGTTACATATTGCTAGCCCACTCAGTGAATTCAATCTTAATATGCTCTCTTTTTAGAAATAGCTCACTCCTTCTCTAGACCTATCTGATTTCACCACCCTCTGACACCTGTGATCCATTGCTGACAGGTGAGAAGCTTAAAAAAAGCCAAGATAAAATTTAAAAACCCCCCAAAAAAGCCAAATTTTGGCTCCAAAAAGCCAAAATCTCCCTCACTGCATTTTGTTAGTGTAAGGATTTATGATGTGTCTAATGTAGGTTACAGATTTATAAATGATGGGCAAATAAGCTAGCATCACAAATATGAAGTATTGATAGCATGATCCCTCCTAAAAACTGCTTTTCATATACTGCTAAGCTCTTTTTGTTGATATGGCAATAAAGACTTTGGAGATATAATACTTTTTTGAATAATGCATATATGTACCTCAGTCATTCCCTCCCTTCATATACTGCTAAGCTCTTTTTGTTGATATGGCAATAAAGACTTTGGAGATATAATACTTTTTTGAATAATACATATATGTACCTCAGTCATTCCCTTTCTTTCTTTCTTTCTTTCTTTCTCTTTCTTTCTTTCTTTCTTTCTTTCTTTCTTTCTTTCTTTCTTCCTTCCTTCCTTCCTTCCTTCCTTCCTTCCTTCCTTCCTTTCTTTCTTTCTTTTCTTTCTTTCTTTCTTTCTTTCAGTTCTTTCTTTCTTTCCCCCCACAGATCAAGCTAATTTGTATAAGGGCACTATAAGACCAAATCACCTGGATTTTCAGAACAATATGTTCAGTAGTGTCTCTGTGTAGAAGTCGTCTTTTGCTCGGGTACAGTTATTTATAAGAGCTAAATTTTTACTTAGGCATTAGCGAGATTCCAATTTCAGCAGCAAGAAATAATTTAGGCAGCGAGTGATTTCCACTCAATGGCTTATTTTCAGAGCTTACACTAATGTTGACAGTGTATCTGGGGAAACCCTTCAAGGGAAGTTGTTTTATATGTGTAGCACCAGCTTTTGAAACTGATGTGTGGTAGGGAAATGCTGTCACTTTTCTAAATAGTTAAGACACAAATGAAACACTTAAAAAATCAGTCAGTCACATAGATGTTCTAGGCACTATCTTTTCATAATTCTACATTACTATTTCCCATTTCATCACTCCATTAATTCAACTCTGCTAATAAAGCCCTTTATATTACTGTCTCTGCTCTCAACCAACCATTGTGGATGCAGTACATTCACAGTTAGGATTTCACTTCATATTAATCCACTTCAAGATATGCTCACTGGGGATGCTTTTGCAACGAAATGTGGTGACAGTTTTACCAAAATATTAAACTCTCATCTTAGGTGAAGGAAGTTAGTCTTGACATCTCAATTTTTATTTCTCTTGTTACTTCCCTCCTTCCCCAGCTGTAGTAACTAATTTTTTCCTCCCAAAAAATTCCTCTTGTCAGAATCTCCTCTTCCGATTCTGCTGGCCAGCATATGTATCTTGGTTTAGGCCTCAAGTTCTCACTTGACTAATATTTCATTTATCTACTAAAGTACAGCCCTAGATGAAAGACACATTTGAGCTCTAGCATACCTCACAGCCACTTTCTCCAGATAATAACAGTGAAGGCAGTGTAAGTTCATGGGCCATGTTCTAAAGGATTCTCAGAATAAACATCCCTTTGAAGTATTCTGCCCTTTTATTTTGGTACCTAAATTTTGCTATTAAAAATTTGTGATTTATGTCATTAAACCTCTTGAGTCCTCAATTATAATTCAAAAGCCTCTATGAAGAAAGCTTGGATTAAACACCTTAATGGACTCCTTTTTTTTTTTTTTTTGCAGTTTTTTTTTTAATTTTAAATCCAGTATAATTAACATACATTGTTTTATTTTTATAGAAATTCTTTTTTTTAAGATTTTATTCATTTATTCGACAGAGATAGAGACAGCCAGTGAGAGAGGGAACACAAGCAGGGGGAGTGGGAGAGGAAGAAGCAGGCTCATAGCGGAGGAGCCTGATATGGGGCTCGATCCCATAACGCTGGGATCATGCCCTGAGCCGAAGGCAGATGCTTAACCACTGTGCCACCCGGGCACCCCAACATACATTGTTTTATTAGTTTTAAGTGTACAACATAGTGATTCCACAATTCTGTACATTACTTAGTGCTCATCATGATAAGTGTATTCTTAATCCCCTTCACCTATTTCACCCACATCCCTACCCACCTCCCCTCTGGTAACCATCAGTTCTCTATAGTTAAGAATGTGTATTTTGCTTGTTTGTCTTTTTTTTTTCTTTGTTTGTTTTGTTTCTTAAATTATACATATGAGTGAAATCATGTGGTATTTGTCTGTCTCTGACATATTTCGCTTAGCCTTACACCCTTTAGATCCACCCATGTTGTTGCAAATGGCAAGATTTCATATATATATATATATATTTTGGCTCAGTAGTATTCCATTGTATATATATTCTATTTCTTTACCTATTCATCTATCTGTGGGCACTTCCATTACTTCCATACTTTGGCTATTGCAAATAACACTGCAATAAACTCAGGGGTGCATATATCTTTTTGAATTAGTGTTTCTGTATCCTTTGGGTAAATACCCAGTAGTGGGATTACTGGATCATATGATCAATGTTTTCCATGGTGGCTGCATCAGTTTGCATTCCTACCGACAGTGCATGAGCATTTCTTTTTCCCTACATCTTCACCAACATTTGTTGCTTTTTCTGTTGTTGATTTTAGCAATTCTGACAGATGTGAGATAATATGTCCTTGTGGCTTTGATTTGCATTTTCCTGATGATTAGTGATAAGCATCTTTTCATGTATCTGTTGGCCATCTGTATGTCTTCTTTGGAGAAATGTCTGTTCATGACTTCTGCGCATTTTTTAATTGGATTTTGTGTGTGTGTGTGTGTGTGTTGTGTAAGTTCTTTACATATTTTGGATACTAACCTTTTATCAGATATGTCATTTACAAATATCTTCTTCCATTCAGTAGGTTGTCTTTTAGTTTTGTTGATTGTTTCTTTCGCTGTGCAGAAACTTTTTATTTTGATGAAATCCCAGTAGTTAATTTTTGCTTTTGTTTCCCTTGCCCTAGGCGACCTATGTAGAAAAAAGTTGTTATGGCTGATGTCAGAGAATTACTGCCTGTGCTCTCTTCTGGATTTTTATGGTTTCAGGTCTCACATTTAAGTCCTTAATCCATTTTGAGTTTATTTTTGTGTATGGTGGAAAAAAGTGGTCCAGTTTCATTCTTTTGCATGTTGTTGTCCAGTTTTCCCAATACCATTTGTTGAAGGGACTGTTGAATGACTCAAATATTCTATTTTATTATATTTTTGGTATTCTATTTATTATATTTTCAAGTCATTTGAGATTTGTTCTAGTAATGTACCCATAGTCCAGGTATATATAAAATTAACATGTTAGGACTAAAAATTCTTACTTTATATAGTATTTTTCCGTACTTCCTCTTTACTAGCAATTGTTTTTAGGTAATCATTAAATTTGTCTATAATACATTTATACACACATATAAAGGCAGAGAAAAAATTCTAGGGGATTATCAAGGCAATTCATGCAGCTTGTTGGGAGGCATTGAAATGAAATCGTTGGAGACAATCTGCCTATTAGAAAGAAGCTCAGAGTCAACTTAAAGAGGGATGCACTAAGGAGGCTCTATAGTTTATTGAAAAAATGAAATAACTCAAATGAACTGAGGGGCTTTTTTTCAACTACTTAAACTATAGTGCCATCATCTGTAAGTAGGATATTAATACCCACCTTGAAGGATTGTTATGAAAATTAGATTCAATTCTATGTAAAGTAACTGACACTAAATAATAAGTGTTAAAAAGGTTATCAGTGAATGACTATAGGCAAGGCATACTATGAGGGCAGTTTAACAGAAGTTCAACATTTTGCAGATACAGAACCACATGAGAGTATGGGATGGCTTCTTTTGTACAATGTCTTTGAGAAAAGACTTGAAGAATTGGAAACCAGTTCCTACTCCTCTGTGTAACTGCATCTAGCCTAGTAGTGTCTCCTAAGTGAGTTATGTGAAATCCTACTCTCCCAGTTTCTATTTATAGATGGTCTCTGATGCATGGTTTCTTTGAACTCAGAAGTTTCCATACCACTGAAATAATGCAAAGCAGGTATCTTTGCAGCAGGTTTTGCCTGAGGCTTTAATTTACACATAAGTACTATGAATGTTTGTGTGGTGGTGGGAAAGAAGAGTGAGAAAGAGAGTATGCAGGTTACCAAAACTCATTTACCATTAAAAAAATAGCATTTTCTAACGGAAAGTTCGAATAAAATTGCATAGTATAATATAGGTTTGCAGTTTGGGAAATGCTTATCTATACTTTTGCTTCAGGAAAATGTAGCTATGTAGCAGATGACTTTGAGTTTGTGCATTTTTTTTCTATATACAAAGATGGTATTTCTCGTATACAACATGTTAAGTAAAGTCAGAGCCTTAAAATATTCCATTGAGCTATTTAAATCCTTATTCAAATCTATATGACCAGTAGTAGGGTCCTGCTAGCCATTCATATGTATGACTTGAGGGGTACTGATACATTTTCCCTGAAGTAGATATTTCATTCTAATTAAATTGTCCATCTATATGTTATGCAAATATAGTCTTCACTTCTCTGTGCCTGTCAGTGCTGGAAAATATTTGAAATATTATTCCTTAGGGCTCCCCCCAACTTTAACTTAGCTGTTTTCCATGCTATCCTGTAGAACAACAAGTATTTTTCCTTAAAAAAAATGAATCAGTGTGATATATAGGCTGTTTTGTTTTTTAAGTTACTGTCATTTTTTAAAATTGATCTCTGGCACATGCACACATAAACATGTGCAATGAAACAGAAAAACAAAGTATTTTATAAACATGAAAACAGTGAAGGGACTATATCCAGAACTCAGGGATGTGTGTTTTATATAGTATTTTGGTTTTTTTTCAGGTTTTTATGATGAAAACAGTGTGACAGTAAATGTAAAAGAAAGGAACAAAAAGCCCTAAGAACATTTTAGGAAGTCACACATGGAGAAAGACATGCAAAGGGAAGAGAAACAATCCTTTTTGTAGAAGCCAAAAAGCCATAGATTTATAAATAACCCAGATTACCTTATTTTGATTCTTTCTTCTCTATGATTTTGGCAAGCCCTATAGCAAACAAGTGGCTTATTCATTGCAATTAATTGGTTAAAAAATAATAATATGATCGGCCATCTAATTCAATCAGCTAATATTGTCTATATCATTCACTGAGTCATTGTTTTACTGTATCTTCCAAGGAATGAAGCAATAGACTCTTTATTTTGGTACCATGATGTTGCTTATGTGTGGATTCCTTGATTCTTTCATTTACTTATCTTACAAGCAGACACTCAGTGCCAGCCACTACACCAAGTACAAAATATAGAAAAAATAGAGCAAAGCATTTTCCCTCAAGTATTGCCTCATATAATGGGGGCCTCATAAAAATATAATAACATGAGTGCATTAGTATATATACCTAGTGTGCCTTCCTGGATTCCAACTGCATTCTGTTTTCTTGCGCTGTTGGTACCTATTTTCACCAAGTTGACCCTTCTCTTTCAGATTTGCATAAAATGACACACTCTGGGGGTGTAAGACCCCCTACCATGTTGTCCACTGAGGAGTCAAATGATTCAACTCAGGAAGGGGAGTTGTTATTTCCCCAGGTGGTGGAACTTAGACCAATGAGAAAGGAGGCAGGATGGATCCAGGCACACAAAGCTCCCTTACTGTAGAGAACTACTTCCTCTCAACCCATCCTAAGTTCTGTGGGGTGATATAACTGCTGTAGCTCATCACTGCTCAATTGGAAATGGTGCCAGGACAGTAAGGAATTACTGCCCCCTGCATCATGTCTTCCATTGTTCCACTTCCCCTTTTACCCCACTTTTGTCATTCTGGGCTTGCACCTCCCAAGCATTATTCATACATTAATCCTTCTCTCCTCCTTGATTTGTAGTGATCCTGGGTTAATATAAACACATGGGAACAAAAGCATCTAATGAGGGGCTAAATAATTATTATAAAAATAGGAAGAAAACTAGTAATAGTTATCTATTTCTATCTAGTATTTCTAATACTACTACTGAAGACTAGTAAGAAGATTACCACTTATTATCTCATAATACTTTAAATATAGGGTTTGTCATTTTTTTAATGATCCTGCAAGAAAAAAACTGTTTACATTAGACATTTTATGAAAATTTGGGTCAGATAAATACAACTGACAAGTTCATGAAGCTAATGTTGGTAGATTTAGGTCGAAACCTAGGGGTTCTGGGCCCATAGACAGTCCTTTCTGCCCAATGTTTCAGAGATCAGGGAAAGCTTCTCTGAGGATGTAGTTTTAGTGTTTAGTTAAGGAATTCAGAAGAAAAACAACAGCAAAAAAGAGACCTTCCAAACTGAGGGAATAATATGAGCACAGGGGAATCTATTATATATCATGACCCAAATGCCCAAATCCTAAGGCTCAAGCTTTTCCTGTTGCTGACTGCTCCACTACAAGCAATATATTTCAGGGAAAAAATATTGGTCTAAACTGATCACTAGACCTTATCTTGCCAAAAAAGAATAAAGAATGGCTTACTACCACCTGCTGATTTCTTAAACTTTTGCTCAGTGTTTATTTTTATTTTCCTAATAATTCAAGCACATTTACAAAAATGGAACCCACTTATGTAACCTTCAAAAGAGATGATGTAACCTTTAAAATAATCAACTTTCTCCCTAGATTTAAAATTGCTCTGTAACATGGACATTGACCTGATGGACCAGGGGAAAGAAAGAATATGTTGTTCTGGGAATGCCAAGGTCACTGTTGGGAAGACATTCACGTACTGATGAAAGATCTGTAGATTGCTGAGCTGGGAAAGTCTCAGAATTGTTAATGCTTGAATAGATAAATAAATGAATAAATAACAAGAGTCAGAGGCAATGATTCAGAAAAAAATGGAGCTGGGTCTNGAGCTGGGGAGAATGAAGTAGGACAAGTATGGAATTAAACAGGGGAAATGGATGGGGGAAATAAAGAGAGAAAGGAATCCCTAACAAAACAATTCTTTGCTTAAGAGTTTACTTACTGTGTTAATTTTTATTGATTTTGATTTATTTTTGGAGTGGGAGAATATTTGTCTTTTGTAAAGTGTTTCCTATCATGAAATGACATAGAAAGTACTCTGACTTTCTGTCTTTTGATACCTTGTGTTTTAATATCATTATCTTAGCGTACCTGGTGGATACTCAAATCCATCATCCATAAAACCTAATAATAGTTAATTAACATCTAACACACGAGATTATATGATTTTAATCAGATAAAGTCTAGCCACTTATATGCCCTCAGAGCTCAGAAGAGGATAAGCTTTGATGGGTGGTAGTGTGGTGGGATAAGTGAAGTCTAGTGAGAACAGACAAAGGTTTACAGATGTAAAAGTTGCTGGTGGAAAGGAAGATCTACAAAGTCAGCAAGCTGCACAAAAGTTTGAAGTGTCCGGGAACGGAATAATTGGACTTAAGGAGAATGTGTGAGGGATCACTCCATGTGCTGTTCTCATCAGTTTTGGCACAAAGCTTTGTATAGAGAAATAATAGAAGTTAAAAGGAGAAGAGAAGAGGGAGGGAAAAAATATAAAGGCCTTCATGTTGTTGCTTCCAGTAATTCTGTAACTAATAAATATTAGGTATATGGTTTGGACAAGTCTCTAGCACTGATCATCTCACTTTTTTCACTTGGAAAATTGCAATGTGATATTTTATATAAAGCAGAGTACTGGAATGGTTGATTCTCACTTTTCTAACTTTCTGGAAGTTATGAGAGATCATGATATGATTGAAAGGCAGAGAAATGAATTTAATGTGAAGGAGATATGCGTGTGAATCTTGTCTCTGGCTTTCTGATTGATTTAAGCAGGAAAAGTTATTTAGATATGTTGGGATATTTTGACTCTATTAAGAAGTGGCTCAACTGCTATAGAAGATGAGAGATTGGACATAAGAAGGGAGCCAGAGCTTAAAGTTAATATTTGAGGATACTTCTTTAAAATAATCTTTCAATACATAAAACTTGCTTTTTCTTTTTATACCTTCCGACACTAATTTTCTTGATTTTTATCTATTTAGAGCCTCCAGTTTGACAAACGACCTCATTGTCTTTCTGGCCTCCTCTTCTACCTTTTTTCCCCCCTGAATTTAAGAATTTTTTTTTTCCGCCTATTATGCTGGAAATTCAGATAGATAAACTTGCAATAGAATCTCCTTCTTAAGAAGACGTAGTAGAGGGGCGCCTGGGTGGCACAGCAGTTGGGCGTCTGCCTTTGGCTCAGGGCGTGATCCCGGCGTTCTGGGATCGAGCCCCACATCAGGTTCCTCTGCTGGGAGCCTGCCTCTTCCTCTCCCACTCCCCCTGCTTGTGTTCCCTCTCTCGCTGGCTGTCTCTATCTCTGTCAAATAAATAAATAAAATCTTAAAAAAAAAAAAAGAAGATGTAATAGAACTATTTTATAACAAGAGGCCAGAACCACTGATTATGCATTGCCTTTCTAAATAATTCTAATCGCATGCTGCCTAATCCACTTGCGCCACATGGAGTCTTGTGGATTCTATCACAGAACAAGTCCCAGCAGGCTTACAAAAGCAAGATAGAACATCAGGAAATGTTCTGATCCATGATTCTTACCACATCTTGGCCCAGTCCGGTCTCTCTTACCACCATGGCTAATGATTAATACTTGCATATTCTCATCCCTGAAATTTCAAACAATAGCTGTCTTTGATCCCCTTAACTTCAGCTACCCAAATTCTCTATGATTATTAGACCTAGTTTTCTTTTTTTTAAATTGAAGTGTAATTGACAGTGTTACATCAATTTCAGGTGTACAAAATAGTGGTTTGATAAGTCTATATGTTACACTGTGCTCACCACCAAGTGTAGCTACCATCAGTTTCCATAAAATGCTATTAAAATACCCGTGGCAGTACTCCCTATGTTGCACCTTTCATCACCATGACTTATTAATTCCATAACGGGAAGCCTATACCTCCCATTCCCCCTCATGCATTTTGCTTATCTCCATATCCTCCTCCCTTCTGGCAATCATTAGTTTGTTGTCTGTATTTATGGGTCAGTTTCTGTAGAGTCCACATTCAAGTGAAATCATATGCTGTTTGTTTTTCTCTGTCTGGCTTATTTCACTTAACATACTACCCTCCAGGTCCGTCCATGTTGTCACAGATGGCAAGATCTCATTCTTTTTTTTATCACTAATATTCCATCATATATATATATATATATATGTATATATATATATATATATATGCACACATATATATATAGTCTTTGGACAAATGTCTATTCAGGTCCCCTGCCCAATTTTTATTTGGATTATTTCAGGGTGTTTTGGTATTGGGTTATATAAGTTCTTTATATATATTTTTGGATATTAACCCTTTATCAGATATATCATTTGTAAATGTATTCTTCCCATTTAATAGGTTGCCTTTTTGTTTTATTAATGGTTTCCTCTGTTGTGCAAAAGCTTTTTATTTTGGTGTAGTTTTAATAGTTTATTTTTGCTTTTCCCCCCTGTTATTTGTTTGAGCACAAGTTGGGGAAGGGGCAGAGGGAGAAGCAGACTCTCCACTGAGCAGGGAGCCCGACTCAGGCTCGATCCCAGGACCCTGGGATCATGACTTGAGCCAAAGGCAGACGCTTAACCGATTGAGCCACCCAGGCATCCCACTTCTGTTCCCTGTTTTTGATAATGATGAATGGTAGACATAAGGCTGATACTGTAAGAAGATCTAATGAGACTTGGTAGTTTAGGGAACGTCTTGGGGGAATTAATCCTAGTGGAAATGAAGAATAAAAGGAAGGGGCAAAGCAAGTACACATTTTACAAAAATCTCTCTTGAAACCATGAAAAGGATCAGTTGAGCATGAAGAGAGGTAAGTTTTTGGAAAAAAGTAAAGATACCAGTTATATGGCTTTTGTACTAATGCAAATGAGGAATCAATACAATGTTATATTGGGGTAGTGAGAAGGGAAAGAAAAGACTAAACCAAGACACACTGAAGTGTTAGACTTGATATGAATCGTAGTCTAATTAAAATGAGATATGATGGAGAAAAATAAGCCAAGGATAAGCCCAGGTTTCTGGATATAGATATACTTGGTAAATAGGAAAAAAATGATGGCATTAGAGGAACCAAGAGTGAAAAGGGTTACAGGATGAAGGAGTTAGTTTCATAGTTTCATAGAGCTTATCTGAGAGACATTGCAGGGAGGTCAAGTAAGTCAAGGACTGAACATCCCTTATTAAATTTCTGTTCATATCAACATTTACCCTTCTTTGTACATGTGGTATAATAACGTGTTGCTGCATCATGGGAACAAAGCAGAACCTTCTAAGATAATGCCATGAGATCTATTTTCACAAACCAGCCTCTTTCTAAACAAAGCAGTCAGCAACAGTTTGCAAGTTTTGTATTAATTTATATTCTCAATGGCTGCTGAAGATAAAAGAAACTGGCCTTCTCTCCGTGTTTCTTCTGTCTTCCAAGTCAAAATGTATGAATGTGTGTGTATATATGTGTGTTTATTTGTGTTTAGCTTATTTGTTGGCTCATTTATTCATTCAATGACAAAAATTAGTAATAAAGTGTTAGCAACTCTAGGAGGCATGTATGTTCAGGTCTGGGATGCTATTCTTCCATACCAAGGAGGTACATTCTTCCATGTGTCCTACAATATCAGACTATGCTGGTAACCATGTTTTAGTTTTGATTTCTCTGCTTGACTCAACCATACTCCGCCATCTCTGGTATCCTGTCCTAAACCCAATTCACTTCCTGGGTTCATGTTGAAAATGAAGTGAAGCTTTTAGCACCCCACCAATACCAAATATGTTATTGGGGGATAACTGGATAACTATTTTTTGAAACTGATTGTATTCTCCAGGGTGATATACTGCTCTGTACCAAGCTTTTACTAGTACCTGTACTAAGTCTAAGTTATTATTCGTATAAACTTTGAGTCCATTCTCTTAAAAGCACACAGTTTTGTCCAGTAATAATTCTTTCAACTTTTGGATTCCTCCAAAACCCTTTTGCTTAAACCTTTGCCATATTGTCCTCTTAATTGTCACAGCCTACAGCTTAGAATCCCTCTAAGATATCCCTGTATCTAGAAAATAATTGAGCTCCCGAAAAGTTTCTGTGACAGAAGAATTCAAGTTGTTCTCAATATCCATCCAACCTTTCTTCCCTAATAATCAGATGTGTTAGCTAGCGCCCGGCCCCCCAAGATAAAGACAACCATTTCTAAGCCTCCCTTGAGTTTGATGCAGCTTTGTGAATACCTTCTGACCCATTAAATGGAAATGGAAGGATCTTG
>NC_048221.1:103205374-103227847 GCF_002007445.2 Ailuropoda melanoleuca
ATATATATATATATATATATATATATATATATATGCACACATATATATATAGTCTTTGGACAAATGTCTATTCAGGTCCCCTGCCCAATTTTTATTTGGATTATTTCAGGGTGTTTTGGTATTGGGTTATATAAGTTCTTTATATATATTTTTGGATATTAACCCTTTATCAGATATATCATTTGTAAATGTATTCTTCCCATTTAATAGGTTGCCTTTTTGTTTTATTAATGGTTTCCTCTGTTGTGCAAAAGCTTTTTATTTTGGTGTAGTTTTAATAGTTTATTTTTGCTTTTCCCCCCTGTTATTTGTTTGAGCACAAGTTGGGGAAGGGGCAGAGGGAGAAGCAGACTCTCCACTGAGCAGGGAGCCCGACTCAGGCTCGATCCCAGGACCCTGGGATCATGACTTGAGCCAAAGGCAGACGCTTAACCGATTGAGCCACCCAGGCATCCCACTTCTGTTCCCTGTTTTTGATAATGATGAATGGTAGACATAAGGCTGATACTGTAAGAAGATCTAATGAGACTTGGTAGTTTAGGGAACGTCTTGGGGGAATTAATCCTAGTGGAAATGAAGAATAAAAGGAAGGGGCAAAGCAAGTACACATTTTACAAAAATCTCTCTTGAAACCATGAAAAGGATCAGTTGAGCATGAAGAGAGGTAAGTTTTTGGAAAAAAGTAAAGATACCAGTTATATGGCTTTTGTACTAATGCAAATGAGGAATCAATACAATGTTATATTGGGGTAGTGAGAAGGGAAAGAAAAGACTAAACCAAGACACACTGAAGTGTTAGACTTGATATGAATCGTAGTCTAATTAAAATGAGATATGATGGAGAAAAATAAGCCAAGGATAAGCCCAGGTTTCTGGATATAGATATACTCGGTAAATAGGAAAAAAATGATGGCATTAGAGGAACCAAGAGTGAAAAGGGTTACAGGATGAAGGAGTTAGTTTCATAGTTTCATAGAGCTTATCTGAGAGACATTGCAGGGAGGTCAAGTAAGTCAAGGACTGAACATCCCTTATTAAATTTCTGTTCATATCAACATTTACCCTTCTTTGTACATGTGGTATAATAACGTGTTGCTGCATCATGGGAACAAAGCAGAACCTTCTAAGATAATGCCATGAGATCTATTTTCACAAACCAGCCTCTTTCTAAACAAAGCAGTCAGCAACAGTTTGCAAGTTTTGTATTAATTTATATTCTCAATGGCTGCTGAAGATAAAAGAAACTGGCCTTCTATCCGTGTTTCTTCTGTCTTCCAAGTCAAAATGTATGAATGTGTGTGTATATATGTGTGTTTATTTGTGTTTAGCTTATTTGTTGGCTCATTTATTCATTCAATGACAAAAATTAGTAATAAAGTGTTAGCAACTCTAGGAGGCATGTATGTTCAGGTCTGGGATGCTATTCTTCCATACCAAGGAGGTACATTCTTCCATGTGTCCTACAATATCAGACTATGCTGGTAACCATGTTTTAGTTTTGATTTCTCTGCTTGACTCAACCATACTCCGCCATCTCTGGTATCCTGTCCTAAACCCAATTCACTTCCTGGGTTCATGTTGAAAATGAAGTGAAGCTTTTAGCACCCCACCAATACCAAATATGTTATTGGGGGATAACTGGATAACTATTTTTTGAAACTGATTGTATTCTCCAGGGTGATATACTGCTCTGTACCAAGCTTTTACTAGTACCTGTACTAAGTCTAAGTTATTATTCGTATAAACTTTGAGTCCATTCTCTTAAAAGCACACAGTTTTGTCCAGTAATAATTCTTTCAACTTTTGGATTCCTCCAAAACCCTTTTGCTTAAACCTTTGCCATATTGTCCTCTTAATTGTCACAGCCTACAGCTTAGAATCCCTCTAAGATATCCCTGTATCTAGAAAATAATTGAGCTCCCGAAAAGTTTCTGTGACAGAAGAATTCAAGTTGTTCTCAATATCCATCCAACCTTTCTTCCCTAATAATCAGATGTGTTAGCTAGCGCCCGGCCCCCCAAGATAAAGACAACCATTTCTAAGCCTCCCTTGAGTTTGATGCAGCTTTGTGAATACCTTCTGACCCATTAAATGGAAATGGAAGGATCTTGTGGCAGCTCTCAGAAACCTTTAAAAAGAGATCTGGCAAATCTACTTTTTTCTTCATCATTATCTTGACCCTGCTACCTGGAATGTAGTTGCTGCCATCTTGCCATTTAAAGGTGAACACAACAGGTTGGAGTTAGTAGAAGAGTGAGCTGGCAAGAATTTTGTTCTCTAACAGGTTTGTGGTACAGAACTGCTATCTGAAATTTAGATGCTTTACTACTTTACGTAATTTATATGAGAAGAAACGAACTGTGATATTATATTTGTTGTGCTGCTTACTGGGTGTTTTATTGTAGTTAGTTCTATTATAATACCCTTTGCATTGATGCAGCTATTTTTCCTCTCTTTATAAATACATCGTGGCATAAATCTATGTGTGTTTCATCCTAGAGCCCTAAATCAACAGTATATTTTAAAATATTAGGTAAAATGCATGACAAATTCAGACATAATAGGATTACCCTGTCTAAACACAAAATGGCTGTCAACAAACATACAAAAGTTTAAGTAAATCCAATAATAAGCAACTTGTTGACTATCAAATGGTTTTTGGAATTACAAAACCTTAAGATTTCTTGAAAAATTATTTCATAATAACATTTAATCTAATGATCAATGTGTTTTTAATTTTAAAAGAATAAGGCCTTCCCAGATCAAAAATAATTTTAATATATGAACTTCATATTCATTTGACATATAATTACTTTGAATAATACATTAAAACTAAAATAGTTATAGCATATACAATAATTCAACTTATTTATGGAAGTCTGGAGAAAACAAAATAATCCAGAATAGAAAGAATAGACTATTCAGAAAGCTCTCTTTCTCTCCTTTTCTCTTTCGTTCTCAATTTTCCTGTGGGCATATAAGTATGGTTTACATTTATATATTTGACACATTTTTACCATTTATTTAGTAGATGAGATATTCCATTTTTACTTTCGTGGAGCTGTAACCAAAGCTTTGCCTGCAAACTCCTGGAGGCAGTAAGAATTATCTTTCAGAGAATAGTAATTTTAGGCCTTCGGATGGCCTTCAGAAATGGAATTGTCCCATCTCCCTAGGTTCTTATCAGTTAACTTGCCAACCAGAATAAATTTGCCTTTAGGAGAAATATTTAAAATATTTTCTAGCTGAAACACTAGGGAAGTGAAAGGAAGGATGGGATTGGTGGGGAACAGGAGAAAAAGTTGCACCACACATGCTGTCGTCAGGGACACGTGACTTCTATAGTTCTGCAGAGCCCTGTGCTAGGGGGATGGGGCCCGGCAGGTAGACAGGGAGGCAGGGACTTCTGCTTGCTTAAATACTTGCAGTTGTCTTTTTGAACCAGGAGACTCACAGTTTCCTTTTTTCACTGAGCCCTACAAACTATGTAGCCAGTTTTGTATTAGGAATATGGGTGTGTGTCTGTTTGCTTCATGGAATTTAGTGACAGGCTATCTTATCACAGAAATCCATATACCCAGCATAGTTTTTTGACAAGCAGAGGCAATAATGAAAGATTTTTCTTTAAAAACTTTGTTAAGTTTTTGTTTACTTTTTTAAAAGCCATTAGTTCAAGGTAATTGAACCTGAACAATTTGTGTGATTTAAAAGGAATCACTAAAGTTACTGAGAATTTAATCACAGCCAAGGAGCCACAAGGAGTAACTGAATTTTGGCTCTTGCACATTATTTTTCATTTTCCAAACCAAATGATGACTCAAGGGACAAAGATGTTCTTAGTGATTCTTATAAAATACCATAGATTAACTCAGAAATTGCTTAGCATTAGTTCTTTTATTTTTTTTATTTTTAAAGATTTTATTTATTTATTTGACAGAGAGACAGCCAGTGAGAGAGGGAACACAAGCAGGGGGAGTGGGAGAGGAAGAAGCAGGCTCATAGCAGAGGAGCCCAATGTGGGGCTCGATCCCATAACTCCGGGATCACACCCTGAGCCGAAGGCAGATTCTCAACCACTGTGCCACCCAGGTGCCCCTGTTTATTTGTTTAGGATTATATTTTCAGAAATTACAAATAAAATTGTAACAATTATATTGGGAAATATATATGAATATACATACACACACATGCATGCACATACACACATACACATACAAAATTCAGTGGATGAAAGAATGTTCATTTTTAGAAAATGTTAGTTTTTAGGCTAATCAATAATTACAATGGCAAGTATAATCACCTATGATATACAACAACAAGACATTTTATTAAACCTGTCAACAAATTTTGTGAAAAATGCTCAATAAAAGGAAGGAAAGTTTCCTAAAATGGCCCATAAGTAAACAAACCTTAAACTAATAGACTTAATATTCACTATCAAATAACCAATGGCCCTTCCTGCTTCCATAGATTCTGTAAGAACCATGAATAATGAAAGAAAACTAGAATTTTGGAATGTCAATGAAATGCCGTTAGAAAAGTGTACAGAAATGGCTCATATATTAATAAAATAAACTAGGTGTACAATCCCCATCACTATTCACAAAACTATGAGATGACTGGGAATGAATAAAAAAAAATTATACTAGTGTTTCCCAACATAAGCTTGGCAGTAGTTCTTAAAAGGAATTGTGATTTTTTTCTTGAAACCATCACTTTATTGAGGGAGAATAAATAAGTCCAGTGACCATTAAAACAGCAACAACAACAACAACATTATTCCAAACAGCAGCAATCATTGAGCTTTACATCGGAAGCCGGGGATGTACTGTACGGTGACTAACATAATATAATAAAAAATCATAAAAAAAAGAATAACAATGCAAAATCATTTAGTTACTTGCCCCAGCATGATATGTATTTGGAAGACAACATAGGTGCCTCTAGGACGACATAAATCCAGTAGGGAGGAAGGAGATCCAGACCTCGAAAAGTTAACCTTTTGTCTACCAATCAGGCAGAATAGGATCCACAAGCAGATTTGGTGTTAAAACTTTGTCCTGCACTCATTATCAACCGTCCTCTTTCTAGGATTGACCTCTAGTGAATTTATCCTTACTCTTTACTCGCATGGTTTCTATATACCTTTACTAAGTTTCCTTGTGGTTTTTAAGTTCCAGTATCTTTTTTTTAAATAATTTTTTTATTATGTTATGTTAGTCACCATACAGTATATCCTTAGTTTTTGATGTAGTGTTCCATGATTCATTATTTATGTATAACACCCAGTGCACCATGAAATATGTGCCCTCCTTAATACCCATCACTGGCCTATCCCAAACCCCCACCCTCTCCCCTCTGAAGCCCTCAGTTTGTTTCCCAGAGTCCATAGTCTCTCATCGTCCATTCCCCCTTCTGTTCACCCCCCCCTTCATTCTTCCCTTCCTTCTCCTACTGATCTTCCTGCTATTTCTTATGTTCTATAAATGAGTGAAACCATATGATAATTGTCTTTCTGTGCTCGAGTTATTTCACCTAGCATAATCTCCTCCAGTCCCGTCCATGTTGCTGCAGATGTTGGGTTATCGTTCTTTTTGATGGCTGAGTAATATTCCATTGTATATACGGACCACATCTTCTTAATCCAGTCATCTGTTTAAGTTTCAATATCTGTATTATGCACAAGTATTTAACTTCATCCTCCTGTCCCCAATCACGCGTCAAAGCCAGAACTCCATTTTGGAGTCAGATTCTTGTTCATTTTCACAAGAGATTAAATCTCTCTTCTTTTTAGAAATCTGTTGTCTGTAGGATTGTGGAGGAAACTAGAATGTAGCATGCTTATGCATTAACTTTTGAACAATCACTCTGTTCTTGTTTCAGCAATGTCCCCTGTGTTGCCTGATGCCCAAGACCCCACTGAGCCTGCAGTTAGTTCTGTGGGCACCTGGAATGAGTTTTCCACTTGAAAAAGCTGTTGTTATTCCTCTATTTCTACAAAAATGTTTGATCTGTTGTCCATGGCTGTATCTTGTCTTTGTTTGTTTTGGTTTCATGTTTGTTGTTTGTTTCGTATGAAGAGGGTTATTTTGTTCCATTTTATTTCCTCTGGTGTCATAATAGGGTGAATGCAGGTAGCTGTTTCACTGTGTTTGTCATTGTCAAGCTTCACCCTGACTTCACACATTTGTCAACCTAAGTCAGTGATCTTGTACTCTTCCTGGCACAGAAAAGATATATGGTCCATGCAGGTGGTCATACTACTGATGATCTCTCTCTCTCTCTCCCTTCCTCCCTTTCTCTCTCCCCTCTCTTTCTCTCTCACTAACCCCAGTCTAAATGTTATCTGATTCCAGATTGTTTTTTTTTTCCTTTAGCTCGGCCATTCCCAACCTTGTGTTAATTAGACATACCAATATCATCATATCACAGTTACCACTTTCAGATTCAACATCATGTTCACATTATCAAGACTCCAACATATTCAGAACATATCAAGCTAACCTTACTATTTACTGTGCACAGCTAAGTACGTTCTACCAGAAACCCACAAAAACACAGTGAGGTACATACAGCTATCATAGCCATTCTACACATGAGAAAACTAAGGCAAGAAAACTGAAATAAAGTTTCCAAGGTTACATAACTAGAAAGTGAGAGTATTTATACATGAACCTGGGTCTGCTTAGATATTATATTCTGTTCTTAAAATATATTTTGTTATTGCAATAAGAATAAGCTATTTGGGCAGGAATGAAATACATCAATTACTTTTGATAGGAATAAAATACATCAATTTAATTCTTTAGAGTTTTTGCATCTATGGAAATCAGAATTTCCTTCATAAAAGAGAAGCAGTATAGGAATTTCACTTGGCTCAAAGCTATCACATATATTCATTAATCTTACATAAGCATTACCTTAAAATAGATTTTAAATTAGGCTAAGCTTGAAGGTAAGCTTCCGAAATTAGTTCTATTTCACTTTATGGGTGCATGTATTTATTTTATAGTTCTCATGGTATACACATGAGGGCACCTAAAACAACATTTGAATGTCAATGAAAGCAGTGTAATCAGCAGTCTGTTTTTGTGGTGGGAAAGATAAGTTGGAAAGATGGCAGTGTGTAGTTAAAGTAATAACCATATAACAGACTACCTGTAGTTACAACGTTGCAGAGATCAGTGAGGGTTTTGTTCTCTCCTTTTTGATTATTATAGACTCAATATCTATCTGGGAGTTAGCTTCTCACAACACCACATGTAAATTGATTATCCTGTCAAGGGATCTGAATATGAGGTTTTATGAGAAACAGTAGAAAGAAAATTGGCTTTTAAACTTAGAACTGAAGCAAATAGGATTATGTCTGTTTTATAAAACTTTTTAAATATAGTCATGAAAGGATCGCGTTTGGCTAGACAATAGAAACACAACCAACAGGTTGACTTGGCAGGTATATTTGGGGCAAAACCAGGAAGAACTGACTAACATGAAGAGATTTCCAAAAATCAAAGTTATCTCTCTGTGACAAAGTATCACGTTGAGCCTGCATGGTCATTCGTTAAAGATATTTGAGTATGGATTCCTCCTTTGGGTGGACAAATATTACAGAGATTCTCTGAGGCTTCCACAAACTAAGATTCCATGATTTTATTAGTTCACCACTCCCACAGCGTACCAAGGGCGAGCTACCATTACAAGGCTAGGACCCTGGCTCCTCCAGCGGCTCTGGGTGCTGGGAGAATAGCTGAAGGAGACGTGAGTGGAATCCGCCAAGTCTGAAACAGAGTGTGTTTCAGGGAAAGTCTGAAGGTCGGGCATGCCCTGAATGTGAAATGACCAAAATCAGTTTAAACCCTTTTTCTGTGCTCAATTCCCAGCTATGTTTGTGAGCCTAGCGCACTGTCTGTCGGCAGGCTCTTTTGCTCAGCGTGTGCTTACTTCCCGGCAAATTGTTCCTTTCTTTTAAAGCTGCAGCCACGGTCAAGAATCAAAGTTCATTTGCATGGTGTGGTGCTTGCACGTTGCAGTTTATTGGACAATAAACCTCATTGACACATTCATCTGAAATCTCAATCCAGGGGCTTTTGTAGCATATCTGCATTATGACAATGGATCTTAAGGAAGGAATTTTATTTGATCATGATTTTAAATTTATCACTCACTTTGGATTAGTGAATGGAGCATTAATTTGAATCGAATAATAAAACTATCCTCAAGGTTGTGAAAGTTTTGACACTTTCAGAATAAAACATTTCCCTTAATGGGCTGACCACTGCTTGTACCATAAAATGTACGCTTCCTAACATTGGTTGAACTAGTTGGAAATGCTCTATTATTTTCTCCAAAGCTGAATCTCTGCCCAGAATATATATTAACTATCTCCAGGACTGTAGTGTTTAAGAATGAATGTTGCTTAAGGGGGAAAAAAATTGATCACTTAATGTAAATAGACAAAAAAAAAAAAGCAGTTAACTGTCAGATTCTGGGGAGGGGGTGTTAACTAATAAGTAATAATTCTGGGCAGCAAAGTAAATATTTGGACTAAAACCTTCAAAAGCATGCATTTAAAAATAAAAGCATCTGACAATGACACTTAGAATATGAATGAAATTAAAGTATGCTATTTAAAGTAAAATATTTTCTAAGTAGAGGGTTTAGGGTAGAGAACAAGATAAGGTAAAATTAAGAAAGTGGCAAAACAAATGAAATATCTTCCAAAAATGTTCAAATGTAAAACAAAAGTCTAGTTTGAAAATGTCTAGGTATGTCTAACCTGACCTTGTTGAATTGTACTAAAATTGCAGACCTCCAAGTCTTGGACTAATTTTAAAGGACACAACAATCAAAGATAATGGAAGTGGAATGTCCCTTACAATTCACTGAGTTACCACATGTGGAATTTAAGAAACAAAACAGATGATCATAGGGCAAGGGGGAAAAAAAGAGAGAGAAGGAGGCACACCATAAGAGATTCTCAATTACAGAGAACAAACTGAGGGTTGCTGGAGGGGAGGTGGGCAAGGAATGGACGAAATGGGTGATGGGGATTAAGACGGTGCTTGTTGTGATGAGCACTTGGTATTATATATAGGTGATGTGTCACTAAATTCTACTTCTGAAACCCATATTACACTATATGTTAGCTAACTAGAATTTAAATAAAAACTTACAAAAAAAGAAAGATAAGAATGTGTATTCTACAGTTGTTGGGTATAGTGTTCTATCAATGTAGATTAGATTAAATTGGTTGCTCAAAATCTAGTTTATTACCAATTTTTACATTTGTTCTATCAATCGCTGAGAAAGAAATGTTAAAATCACTTGTAATTGTGTTTGTCTATAAATTTAGTGATGCCAAAAAAATACAAAAAGAAAAAAAAAACAACAGTTCACTGAGTTCCAATTCATGATTCTTTAGGTAAGAAAAATGAAGGCAAGATGTGCAATTAACTTGCTCTGGTTCATGTAGATAGAGACAGAGATCCATCCCAGTGCTCCGGTAATCTCCCTCCACCCCACCGTCACCCTGCCATTGTCTACACCTTTGATTCTCATCCCTCCTCACACTTTCAAAACCTGGAAGGCATGTAATACGCTCTGCTAGTAATACCAACAGTAACAGTAACTGGATGTATGTGTCCATGTGTGTCTGTCGCGGGCAGGGGTAGAGCAGTGTGGAGGAGGGGAGAGGGGCCATTTACTTCGAAAATATCTAGACATATCTTGATATCCCTGCAGACAAACCTCCCTTACTTCCTCTCCTGCCTCCCCTAAAAGCCCTTTTACCCCCACAATGAGAATTATTTTCTAGAATTCAATGCATATTCACATAATGTTCTGATTATATAGACCTTTGTTAATCTCCCAGAAATCCTTCACTCTTTCAGAATCACATACGATCAGCTGCAAGAGATTATGGAAAGTTAATTGAACCTCTGGTACAATGTAGTAAGGAGCCCCCCCCCCAAAAAAAAACAACTTTCTAGGCTATTGATTTCAGCCATTCTGTTAATCTGACTGATTTTGTTTCCTGTTTTAAGGAGCAAGTTGTCATTTGAATGAGTTGACCAAGTATTTGGTTATTCTGTAGACTCAGGCTTGGAGTATAATCTTAGTAGTTGGTAACATAGAGTCTCAATCCTCCCTTGTGAAGAATGAAATAATGCAAATAGGCCACATGTCCAGATACCTGAGTTCTCTCCAAGCTAACTCCTAACTAGGAATGTGGTAAAATGTGCCAATCTCCTGTACTTGTACGTTTCCAGTCATTACAACTGAAATCTTCTATCTGATGCCCAAGTCTGTCTAAATCACAATAATTTCCACAAGTTTGTATTACTTTAAAAAATTAAAGAAAAACATTCCTCTTAATAACCGAATCTTCAGTTGTTCGCGCCAGTGTTTGTATTATAAAATAGGAGCATCTGTCCAGTGTATAAGTTAACATGATAATTAAAGCAGAAAAACAAACTCAAAATAAATTACTACAGAACTGAGGCTGTAAATATTTTACAGGCAGAAGAAACAAGTGATGAGTACTCTAAAATCAGACAGAACCGGGATTTAATTTCTAGATCTTAAATGATTATATGGCTTTAAGCAAATACCTTACCATCATTCCCAGTTTCCTCTTCTGTAAAATAGTGGCAATGAAGTACCTGTATCATAGGGTCTGGGACAAAAGGAGCTATAATTTATGTACAGAAAATATGTGTGTTTTTTTGGTATCTTGATATCCAGAGTAAACACTGTGTAAGTGAAGTACACAAAATTATCATTGATTCTGGTCACCGTGTTAGAAGAGTCCCAATGAATTAAGTATATCTAGCATGTTTCTAGAAAGATAATCAATTCTGCATCTTCCAAATGGTCATTTATGTAGTGATTTTAGAACCTGGAATGCACACACACGTGTATGTCTTAGCATATGCATATTTTTTTAAGCCCTAAAGTTCTAACACCTCTGTTTAAGTCCCAATATTACTGCTTCATTTGTACTATTTTTCTTACAGCCATCATAAAGATTATTGGAAACCAAACAGCATGATGATCCCTTTGATATTCACCAGACATTCTCTCTTACTTATTGAACATGAGTTTTCCATTTGTAGTGTAAAATTTTTTCCCCATCTTATGACATGTCTTAGGTAAATCATCCAGTATATCTACTCAGGAATATTGTAAGGTGTTGGTAAGCCATTATCTGGTAAATTGGATCCATGTAAATAATACAGTGCAATCATTCAGGCCAACAAAGTGAGCTTTTTGCTCAACTGATCTGGATAATTACCTTAGCTATTTTATTTTTTCCATGAAAATAGATTTTGTGTGATTTCGAGAAATAAAGTCTTTTTGAGTTCCCATTTTTAGTGTCAAAACAACAGAAAATTATGAATATATGGGAAGGTCTATGAGGTAGTTCTCCCCATGGTTCATACAACATAGTGGACTGAGAAATGAGGCCACGACTCACCACTTAATCGGAATAGATGGTTGTTGAACAATGCCCAAATGCATATGATATGTCCCTATCCCATTAGAGAATCAGAATGAGAATGCTTGAGTGAACTATAGACTGTCCAGGAATATCCATGAGTGGATTGTTTTATCATGTAATTGTTAAATGCACTAACATTTAAAATAGCCTTCGTTGGTCATGAAGTAAAAGTCCGAAGCAGGTAAAATACGATGTTAGAGAATGTATTTTGAGAACATTAAAAAAAAGAAGTCCCCTTCATCTAGAGTGGGTCTTTCTAAAAAACAAAACAGGATAAAACAAAAAACCTGTAGTATCAGCTATCTTTCCCCACAACCCAACTAAAAACACTTCAATGTCTTTCTATTGGTCTTAAAATAGACTAAAATCTTTAAGGGGGTTTAATACATCTCAGTCTACTTTGGTCCCTGTCTTTCTCTCCAGCCTTATCAGTCACCTTTCATACCTCTCAAAACTCCAATCAAATAACATTCTCTCGATCACTTGTAATAAATGTGTTCCCTCTTGGGGGTGGGCATCTCCTGTTTCCTGTTCCTTCTATCTGGACTGCTTTGTTCTTTGCCTAATTACCTCCTATTCTTCTGTCTCAGTCAAATGTTACTTCCTCAGGAAAGGCTTTCCTCAACTCCCATTCATGTTTCCAGAGCATCATGAAACTTTCCTGAAATTTTACATTTTTGCATGATTATTTTGTTACTGTCCATTTTCCTTCCTAGACCATAAGATCCATGCCTCTTTCTGGCCCCCCAGTAGCCTAGTTTATAGTGCCTGTCATAAGGTGGGTGCCCAATAAAACTAGTTGAACACATTATGTTAAGTATAATATAGAAAAAGCTATGCCCCAAAGACCACATATTTTATAATTCTATTTATAAGAAATGTCTGGAAAAGGCAAATCTACAGAGAAAGTAGATTAATGGTTGCCCAGAGCTGAAAGTGGGACTGGGGATTAACTGTAAAATGGAATGACGATTTTCCTGGAACAATGGTAATGTTCTAAACCAGGATGATGGGGAAGGTTGTACAACTCAGTAAATTTGCTAAAAGTCATTGAATTATACATTTAAAATGTGTGAATTTTATGATATATGAATTATACCTCAATAAAGATTTTTTTCTAAATGGGCAGTGTGGTCTGGCTTTTCCTGTTAATCATGATGTAATTCCATTTTAGAAAAGCTTAATTTGTGTCCATCTGTAAGGAACATGCCAATATTAGTTGTGGTTCTCTTAGGTCTCTTTATTTGTTTCTGTGTGCCTCTTCATAGCTTCTCTGGGTCTTTGCCTTAACAGCTTCTATCTGAGACTTTCTCTGCAAGACTTCCCTGGGTTACTGGAACTGCTCTGTTCACCTGGTGGAGGGCTCAGAGAGCAGGAGGTTTTACAGTTCCCAGGGTGGACCTTAGCCAATTATGGGCTGGTAGCCGAGGATGGAAACAGAGCTTCCTTCCCTCCACTGGGGACATACTCTGGGCTGTAACTTATGTTCCAATAAGGCTGAAGCCACCTTTCCAGAGTCTTTGTCAGGAAATGAACCCTTCTTATCAAGTTTCCCTTTCCTGCTTCCTGGACTAAACATTTACCCAGTTTGATGAGCTCTTCCTTAAATTCCTTGCACATCAACACCCATCTTGGAGTCTGTGTCTGACAGAACCCTGTCCAAAACATTGATCTTCCAGGAATGTGTGCTTTGAAGATTTGAAGTTTAAAAATAATGTAGAGCACTTTTTTATTATCCCTATACATCATATTTCCTTATGAGTCCCAGACTTCTTCACATACTCTTTCTTCTGCTGGATATATTCTGAATTGTTCTTGCTTCTCTTCTCTTAGATATATTTGAGATCCAAGTTAGGCATTATCTGCACCCAAGGAGCCTTCCCCATATCTTCCAACATTGACCCAGTGTCTCACTTTTTGATACCATAACCTCTCTGCTTTCATTTTCATAGCATTTAATGCACTTTAAGGACATTTCCTCTTCATTGTTGATCTCTTTCTCAACTGTGTAAATCTAAGTGCAGAGATTGTACCTTTATCACACCCTAGTGCCTAGTACAATGCCTAACATATACTAGGTATACACTTAATACTTATTGATTCAAAATAATTTAGCAATGTATACTTGTTAATATAAAATGCTGTTTAATATATAAATATACTTGCAGACATTTGTAAAGTCATTTGTATGTGTATGTAAATACATATCTAAATTATATATTATACAATTTTCTATTACTTGCATATATTTATTTAAAAATAAAATAATGGGATGGCATTTTTGACTTATAATTTAACTTTATATAGTAATTTTTCTCAAGTTAATAGCTACTACAATGTAAAAAAGAAGAAAGAAACTCAATGACTGAGTTTAAGAATTTATGGTCTTTACAAATTGCCAGAAAGTCATTGTTGCTATTCATATTGATTGTTGATATTGCCTGTTTGGGGATAAACAAGGCTATCTTTAGGATCAGTTATATCCTGAAGTGCAAGAAACTATTTTCTCAGCTTACTCATAGGGCTGACTTCATAAACCACTTCATTTAGTTATTATTAAAAAATATAAATGAATAAAATCACTTTTTAAAAGTTTCAGGTAATTGCTGTAACTCAGCAAATTGAAATCAAGAAGCATGACAGTCGTTCTTTACTGGCTGAAAATCTTATCATATCTCTAGAATAGCTATCTAGATGTTATTTTTCATTCCAGGTTGGCAGTGAATATAGGACAGTTCATTTGGTATATATATTGAAAGATACGTGCGTATGTGCTATTGTGTGCATGTATGTGTGGTATCATCAATTTTTTAAATATTTAAGATTATTGATAATTTGATGAGTCTAAATGTGTTGCCATGAGTAATCATTACTTGGCTCTGTTTTTATTATTTTTGGTCATCATCAGGCTGTAAGTAGCTAACATAAAATCACAAGATGCCATAACGCTGAGAGCTAGAATAGAATGACCCCACAATGCCAAGAACTGACTTACAGTAAAATCTCCAGGGCTCACTTGAGCAGATTGTGCCTAAAAATGTTCTCCTTCAGAACATTTCAGTTGGGACATATGTGATTTCACGAGCTAAGTATTCTTACTTTCCACTTTGGACTGTCAATTCACAAATGTCACATTCCCAACATCACTGAACTCTGGAAATAATAATAATAATAATACAAAAAAAAAAAAGGTGGTGGTGGGGGAAGCTCCTGGGTGGTACAGTCCTTTGGGCAGCTGACTTTTGGTTTCAACTCAGGTTTTGATCTCAGGGTCAGGAGATTGAGCCTCGAGTAGCCTCCACACTCAGCATAGGGTCTGCTTGGGATTCTCTCTCTTCCTTTCCCTCTGCCCCTCCCCCTGCTCTCTCTCTCTCTTTCTGTAAAATAAATAAAAATAAATCTTTTTAAAAAAAGCAGAGGGAAATAATTTATAATTTCTACTTGGCCGAGTAATAGATACAGATTTCAGGTGGTTGGCCTGGAAGATTTCCCCTTGGGTGCTCACTGTGGTATAAGAGAGTATTGGACCGCTATTAGCAAAAGAAAGAAACTTGACCACTCTCTCACACCATACACAAAGATAAACTCCGAATGGATGAAAGACCTCGAAGTGAGACAGGAATCCATCAAAATCCTAGAGGAGAACATAGACTGAAATCTCTTTGACATCAGCCACAGCAACTTTTTTCATGACACATCTCCAAAGGCAAGAGAAACAGAAGAAAAAAATGAACTTGTGGGACTTCATCAAGATAAAAAGCTTCTGCACAGCCAAGGAAATGGTCAAAAACACTAAGAGGCAGCCCACGGATTGGGAGAAGATATTTACAAATGACACTACAGATAAAAGACTAGTGTCCAAGATCTACAAAGAACTTCTCAAGCTCAATACATGAGAAACAAATAATCAAATCAAGAAAACAGGCCGAAGATATGAACAGACACTTTTCCAATGATGACATACAAATGGCTAACAGACACATGAAAAAATGTTTAAAATCATTAGCCATCAGGGAAATTCAAATCAAAACCACACTGAGATACCCCCTTATGCCAGTTAGAATGGCAAAAATTGACAAGGCAGGAAACAACAAATGTTGGAGAGGATGTGGAGAAAGGGGATCCCTCTTACACTGTTGGTGGGAATGCAAGTTGGTACAGCCACTTTGGAAAACAGTGTGGAGGTCCCTTAAAAAGTTAAATATTGAGCTACCCTATGACCCAGCCATTGCACTACTGGGTGTTTACCCCAAAGATACAGATGTAGTGAAGAGAAGGGCCATATGCACCCCAATGTTCATAGCAGCATTGTCCGTAATAGCTAAATCGTGGAAGGAGCCAAGATACCCTTCAACAGGTGACTGGAATAAGAAGATGTGGTCCATATATACAATGGAATATTACTCAGCTATCAGAAAGAATGATTACCCAACATTTGCAGCAACATGGACTGGACTGGAGAAGATTGTGCTAAGTGAAATAAGTCAAGCAGAGTAAGACAATTATCATATGGTTTCACTCATTTATGGAACATAAGAAATAGGAAGATCGGTAGGAGAAGGAAGGGAAGAATGAAGGAGAGGGGTAAACAGAAGGGGGAATGGACCATGAGAGACTGTGGACTCTGGGAAACAAACTGAGGGCTTCAGAGGGGAGAGGGTGGGAGACTGGGATAGGCTGGTGATGGGTATTAAGGAGGGCACATTGCATGGTGCACTGGGTGTTATATGCAAATAATGAATCATGGAACACTACATCAGAAACTAAGGATATACTGTATGGTGACTAACATAACGTAGTAAAAAATTATATTAAAAAAAAAGAGAGTAATCAACAAACTCCCAATGGAAGTTGTGTTTTCTTCTTTCCTTCCTTTTCCTCCTTTTTTCCTCATTCCTCTCATTTATCTTTCTCTTTGTCCTCTTCTGGATTTTTCCACTTCTCTTTCACTTTTTCTTCTTCTGGTCCATTTTTTTTTCATGTGGTTTCTCTTTTTCTCCTTTTTAAAAAATATTTGTATCCCTTCTCTTTCTCTTACTTCTAGTCTTCCTCCCTCCTGTTTCCTCCCTCTTCCCTCCTTCCTCCCCTTCTTCTCCTCCTCCTTCTTCACTCTGTATTATTAAGGAAATGTTTCCAGAGCAGCAGGCTAAGAAAGGATATTATCTTATAGAGATCAAAAACCATTTCAGTTTAGATAGTTTAAAACAAAACAAAACAAAACAACAACAACAAAAACATTCTCTTAAGAGAAAGTGAGAACTACATAACATTAAACAGCAAGTAACTTAATGTTGATTTGGTAACTTTACTGAAATGCCAGTGAATCTAATTAATGCAGTTGATTCAGTAGGCCGTTGGTTCTCAACGCAAACCACTTTATGCTTAAGAAATATATAAGCTTTAGTCTCATGCCAGATCTTTAGAGTTAAAATACTTAGAGTTAAAATACAACCTAAGTCATGAATATTTTTTAAAAGCTCCGTGGGTGGTTGTAATGTACATTCCTTATTTTAAAATGATATGCTTACACCCTGTGGCAGGTAAATCAAGTAGAAAAATACATGACATTTCTCCATGTTTCATTTCAATAATTAAGGAATCAAGGATACAACCAATGGTCATTTAAGACTAAGTAGACTGAAAAAGTTCGTGATTGATTCTCCTTGTCTGATTCATCTGGAGATGAACCCAACTCAGCCTAAAAAAGAGAGAAACCCTTGGGACAGCTGGACTTTGTTCTTCTCCTCCCTGTGCCCGCCCCCTCCCCTTCTTCCTCCTCTCTAATTAACTGTATCCCATATTAAGGAAATCATTATGTATCTGGAACACCTGTATAACTCGCTGGCAGTGCATTAAATGAGCCCGTGCATCACAGCATGGCTTCTTAAAGTATTTCTCAAACTGTGATATACAGACAGATCACAGGAGGATTTTGTTCAAATGCAGGTTAGGCATCAGTAAGCCTGAAGTGGGGCCCAGAATTCTGCTTTTCTAATAAAGTCCCAGGTGAACCAGACACTGTTAGTCCATGGGCCACTTTCTGAGTAGCAGAGGTCTGGAGTATTCATCTATGGTTTACCCACCCCTTTATTTACCTACTTGGTTAAAATTGTTGCATTCTGTGGAGGGTCATTTCTGAACAGTTATCATATCTTTCATGTTTTGTCATCTGTTAGAAATTATAAGGAGATATAATAAGGCATGGCCTCTGCTCTTAAGGACAAATTATAATCAAGTTGGAGAAGGAAACTAACTCTAAATATTAACTTGGTGTCACATGACTGACTAGGGTAATGAAGATGAGAAGGTGAAATAGCTCAGTTATGTTATTGTAAAACAGTCAGCAAATAGCAGCATATGATTGGCCATTCAGTGGTACAGACTATCAGTGGAATCAAGGTTTGGAATGGGAAGAAAATATACTAAATGTGGAGGTGGGCAATCAAGGGTAGACAGAAAAGATTATGGTTAAGACAATAAGAATACCATTTCAAAATGAAGAAAAATGAAAAACACTATACCTGGACTTGTGATTGCTTCCCTACACCACAGTGAACTCTTTGACTGCAGAGAAAATGCCTGTGCTTTTCAATATTTGCTATTTGCATATTTAGCAAATAGCAAGAGGGTAATAAACCAAATGAATTAAGAAAATATAAAATAGCTAGAACAGTTAATTAGATTAAGAGATATATTCATATGGAGATATAATGAAATGACCAAAAATGAACTGAGATGATAAGAATAACATTTTGGGGCAAATCTGATTAATCTCTCTACCTACTTATCTATCTACCTGCCTAACTATCTTTATTTGTATTTTTTAAAGATCTATTTATTTAGAGAGAAAAGAGAGGGAGCACATGAATGGGGGGAGGAGCAGAGGGAGAGGATCTCAAGCAGACTCCATGTTGAGCATGGAGCCCAACATGGGGCTCAGTCTCATCACCCAGAGATCATGACTTGAGCCAAAACCAAGAGTCAGATGATTAACAGACTGAGCCACACAGGCAGCCCTATATATGTATATTTAAGAAAGGAATAAAAAGGAAGGAGTCCCGAATATTTAGTAAGACCTAGAACTTAAGTTTAGCATCTAATCCATGGACATAAAATGAATAAATGGTAGATGAAGAGATATTGTAATCTGAATATATAAACCAAAATTTATAGAATGATTATCTCAGAGGAGCTCACATAATTAATATAAAAAAAGTTGTACAAAACAAAATTAGGTAGTACTTTCTGACTGGGAAATGAGTACTGGGAAAGTACTGACAAAATTTTGGCAACCCACACCCTCCTCTCACTGCACACACACACACACACACACACACACACACACACACAGACACACATTCTCTCTCTCTCTTTCTCATTCTCTCTCTCTGTCTCTTTCTCAGTTTTGAATAATTTGCCCATATTATAACAGTCATTAAAAATAGATTTTTGATCTAATTAGTAATGGATTTCTAGGTGATTTGGAATAATTATTGAGTTTTTAGAAACTAGAAAATTCACTTCAAATGGTTAAATCGACTTTCTTATTCAGGGACAGCTGACTCATGGTGAACACATACAACATGAAGTTGGCATTCTGTATTCACCTGCCTTTCAGTACTGGTACATGCCATTGAAAAACTGACTCAGTTTTCTCTTATAATAAGGTAAAAAATACTTGGCATCTAGCCACATGTTTATGTGCTGATGACTCATTTTGTCTAATGTTCTGGAAAATCTCCCATTTTCTGATGGGGTGCTCAGGTCAAGCACGAGAATCCCAACCATGCTGGCTGATATTTTATTTTTTATTTATTTATTTTTTTAATGATTTTTTTATTATATTATGTTAGTCACCATACAGTACATCCCCGGATTCTGATGCAAAGTTCGATGCTTCATTAGGTTNGATGCTTCATTAGTTGCGTATAACACCCAGTGCACCATGCAATACGTGCCCTCCTTACTACCCATCACCAGTCTATCCCATTCCCCCACCCCCTCCCCTCTGAAGTCTTCAGTTTGTTTCTCATAGTCCATAGTCTCTCATGTTTCATTCCCCCTTCTGATTACCCCCCTTTTCTTTATCCCTTTCTTCCCCTACCGATCATCCTAGTTCTTATGTTCCATAGATGAGAGAAATCATATGATAATTGTCTTTCTCTGCTTGACTTATTTCACTTAGCACAATCTTCTCCAGTCCCGTCCATGTTGCAGCAAATGTTGAGAACTGGTTCTTTCTGTTAGCTGAGTAATATTCCATTGTACATATGGACCACAGCTTCTTAATCCAGTCATCTGTTGAAGGGCATCTCGGCTCCTTCCATGATTTGGCTATTGTGGACAATGCAGCTATGAACATTGGGGTGCATATGGCCCTTCTCTTTACTACGTCTGTATCTTTGGGGTAAACACCCAGTAGTGCAATGGCTGGGTCATAGGGTAGTTCAATTTTTAACTTTTTAAGGGACCTCCACACTGTTTTCCNACCTCCACACTGTTTTCCAAAGTGGCTGTACCAACTTGCATTCCCACCAACAATGTAGGAGGGATCTCCTTTCTCCACATCCTCTCCAACAATTGTTGTTTCTTGCCTTGTCTATCTTTGCCATTCTAACTGGCGTAAGGTGGTATCTCAGTGTGGTTTTGATTTGAATTTCCCTGATGGCTAATGATTTTGAACATTTTTTCATGTGTCTGTTAGCCATTTGTATGTCTTCATTGGAAAAGTGTCTGTTCATATCTTCTGCCCATTTTATGATTTGTTTATTTGTTTCTCGTGTATTGAGTTTGAGAAGTTCTTTGTAGATCTTGGATACCAGTCCTTTATCTGTAGTGTCCTTTGCAAATATATTCTCCCATTCTGTGGGCTGCCTCTTAGTTTTTTTGACAGTTTCCTTGGCTGTGCAGAAGCTTTTTATCCTGATAAAGTCCCATAAGTTCATTTTATCTTTTATTTCTCTTGCCTTTGGCGATGTGTCGTGAAAAAGGTTGCTCTGGCCGATGTCATAGAAGTTGTTGCCTATGTTCTCCTCTAGAATTTTGATGGATTCCTGTCTCACATTGAGGTCTTTCATCCATTTGGAGTTTATTTTTGTGTATGGTGTGAGAGAGTGGTCAAGTTTCATTCTTTTGCATGTAGCTGTCCAACCAATTTTCCCAGCACCATTTATTGAAGAGACTTTTTTCCACCGGAAGTTTTTTCCTGCTTTATCAAAGATAAGCNATTCCGTGGGCTGTCTCTTAGTTTTTTTGACTGTTTCCTTGGCTGTGCAGAAGCTCTTTATCCTGATAAAGTCCCATAAGTTCATTTTATCTTTTATTTCTCTTGCCTTTGGAGATGTGTCGTGAAAAAGGTTGCTCTGGCCGATGTCATAGAAGTTGTTGCCTATGTTCTCCTCTAGAATTTTGATGGATTCCTGTCTCACATTGAGGTCTTTCATCCATTTGGAGTTTATTTTTGTGTATGGTGTGAGAGAGTGGTCAAGTTTCATTCTTTTGCATGTAGCTGTCCAATTTTCCCAGCACCATTTATTGAAGAGACTGTCTTTTTTCCACCGGATGTTTTTTCCTGCTTTATCAAAGATTAGTTGCCCAAAGAGCCGAGGGTCCATTTCTGGGTTCTCTATTCTGTTCCATTGGTCGATGTGTCTGTTTTTGTGCCAGTACCATGCTGTCTTTTTGATCACAGCTTTGTAGTACAGCTCGAAATCCGGCATTGTGATGCCCCCAGCTTTGCTTTTCCTTTTCAAAAGTTCCTTGGAGATTCGGGGCCTTTTCTGGTTCCATACAAATTTAAGGACTATTTGTTCCAGTTCTTTGAAAAATGTCCTCAGTATTTTGATCAGGATAGCATTGAAAATGTAGATTGCTCTGGATAGCATGGACATTTTAACTATGCTAATTCTTCCCAATCATGAGCATGGAATATTTTTCCATCTTTTTATGTCTTCTTCAATGTCTTTCAAGAATGATCTATAGTTTCTAGAATATAGGTCTTTATNAAAGTGATCTATAGTTTCTAGCATATAGGTCCTTTACGTCTCTGGTTAAGTTAATTCCAAGGTAACGCATGGTTTTTGGTGTTATTGTAAATGGGATGGATTCCCTAATTTCTCTTTCTTCAGTCTCGTTATTCGTGTATAGAAATGCAACTGATTTCTGGGCATTGATTTTGTATCCTGCCACATTAATGAATTCTTCTATAACTTCTAATAGTTTGGGAGTGGATTCTTTTGTGTTTTTCATATAGAATATCATGTCATCTGCAAAGAGAGTCATTTTGACTTCTTCTTTGCCGATTTGGATACCATTTATCCCTTTTGTTGTCTGATTGCTGTTGCAAGGAATTCTAGTACTATGTTGAGNATGTTGAATAATAGTGGCGAGAGTGGGCATCCTTGTCGTGTTCCTGATCTTAAGGGAAAGGCTTCCAGCTTTTCCCCATTGAGAATAATGCTTGCAGTAGGCTTTTCATAGATGGCTTTTATGAGATTGAGAAATGTACCCTCTATTCCTACACTCTGAAGGGTTTTAATCAGGAAAGGATGCTGTATTTTGTCAAATGCTTTTTCTGCATCAATTGAGAGGATCATATGGTTCCTGAGTCTTTTCTTGTTGATATGATGTATCACATTGATTGATTTGCGAGTGTCGAACCATGCTTGCATCCCAGGTATGAATCCCACTTGGTCATGATGGATAATATTTTAATGTACTGTTGGATTCTATTAGCAAGGATCTTGTTGAGGATTTTGGCGTCCATATTCATTAGGGAAATTGGTCCGTAATTCTCCGTTTTGAGGGGGTCTTTGCCTGGTTTGGGATCAAGGTAATATTAGCCTCATAGAATGAGTTCGGCAGCTTTCCTTCTGTTTCTCTTTTTTGAAATAGCTTTGGGATATTAGGTATTATTTCTTCTTTGAATGTTTGGTAGAATTCCCCAGGAAAACCATCCGGGCCTGGAGTTTTGT
>NC_048221.1:103227947-103239420 GCF_002007445.2 Ailuropoda melanoleuca
CTACATTCGTGGGCATGGATTTTTTTAAGACCAGCTTCTATTTTCATTTTTTCTTCTACTAACCCATCCTCAAGTTCGCTAATACGTTCCTCTGCCTCAGTGACCCTGGCCCTCAGAGCCTCTAGTTTTGACTGCATTTGGCTCATAGAATTTTTAATTTCTGTCAGATTCGCTCTCATTTCTGCCCTTAGGGATTCTNTTCTGACATTGGATTGTATCATAGAGTCAGTAATCTCCTGTAATCTACATTCGTGGGCATGGATTTTTTTAAGACCAGCTTCTATTTTCATTTTTTCTTCTACTAACCCATCCTCAAGTTCGCTAATACGTTCCTCTGCCTCAGTGACCCTGGCCCTCAGAGCCTCTAGTTTTGACTGCATTTGGCTCATAGAATTTTTAATTTCTGTCAGATTCGCTCTCATTTCTGCCCTTAGGGATTCTATGTTCTCCGTAACATTTTCGTTAATACTTTTTTCAAGTCTACTCATCATCTTGACTATCGTTGCTCTGAATTCCATTTCTGATCATTTGGATACATCCATATGTATTAATTCTGTGGCAGAGGCCACAGACTCATTATCTTTTCTTTGCTGGGGTGGACTTCTCCTTCTCGTCATTCTGATGAGGAGAGATTGCGGGGTTGTCCAGAGCCCAAATTATTGACTGGGACCCAGGTCATGCACCCGTTTTATAGAGATCTTAGGGATGTGGGCTTCTTCCTTAAAGATTTTATTTATTTATTTGAGAGAGAGAGACAGACAGTCAGCAAGAAAGGGAATCCAAGCAGGGGAGTGAGAAAGGAAGAAGCAGGGTCGCGGCGGAGAAGCCCGATGAGGGACTCCTTTCCAGAACGCTGTGATCACACCCTAATCCAAAGACAGGCGCTTAATTACTGTGCCACTCAGGCGCTCCGGGTTGTGGGCTTCTTGATATTTCAGCCTGCCTTCTGGGGGAGGGGCCTGCCGCACCAGTACTCAGAAAACCCTGTTTGTGTAGAGTCTCCGTGTCCCCTGTGAGGGGGGTTGGGGATGGACACCCTGTGAGCTGGTATTTCCGGGCTTTTGTTCTCTGGTGGCTTTCCCTGGCGGTCTGCTGTGCCTCTTCTGAGAGTCAGAGCAGCAGTGGCCGAAATTCATNCAGCGGCTGAAATTCAGCCTCTGTCTCAGAACAGAGGGATCGCGGATCGTTCTCCACTGATGTTCTGGCCACTTTAACTCTGTTTCTGTTGGTGCTGCAACCCTGCAGCATCCCGGGCTGTGCGCCCCACACCCGGCGTCCCAGCCCTCACTTCCAGGGCTGGCGCATCTCTGTCCTTTGTGTTTCTAACCCCGCCAGCCACCAGCCACCCCGCACATGCTCCCGGAGCTCCCAGTCTCAGTCTGGATCCAGTGAGCACACCGGAGCTCCAGGGCTCCATGAGATGCTTGGTGGTGCATGCTCCCGGCTCAAGGTCTCAGTCTGCTGTTTCGAGGGTGCGGGTCCGCGGTCTGCCCGCTCCCCAGTGCAGGTGGCCTGCCAGCCACCAGCCGCCCCGTGCATGCTCCCAGAGCTCCCGGTCTCAGTCTGGACCCAGTGAGCACGCGGAGTTCCAGAGTTCCGTGAGATACTTGGTAGCGCACATCCCAGGCTCACGGTCTCAGTCTGCTGTCTCAAGGGTGCGGGTCTGCTGCCTGCCCGCTCGCCCTGCAGGTGGCGACCGCTTCCCGGCGCCCGGACACAGCAGATCCCTCCCCTTCTGTTTAACTTCCAATATCTGTGCGGGGTTTCACCGCTCCCTGCTTCATACCTCAATACTCAGCGCTGGAGATGTTCATTTGTAGAGATCCAGATGTATCTTCCTGCGTCTCATGCTGATTCCATGGATGTTCCTGCTGGTCTGGTACCTATCCAGCTCAACTCAGGGGATCGGCTGAAAAAGGGGTCCCCTACTCCTCCGCCATCTTAGCTCCTCGAATGATATTAAACTTTGACTTGTTTTTCTCCTGTTAATCTTTAAACTCGCTCTCCACAGAGATGTTTTGAAATTCTCCACAATTCCACTGATGGCATCATCCAGCTTCAGTGCCTTACCCAGCTTTAGGTCTTGACATGGATTAAAATAGGAAGTCATTGCACTGATGATGACGTGCAGCTGGGAACTCCGCAGGGCAACTCTCTCCGAGTGCACCTGGCTGTTATTTTAGATTTCATTTATTTATTTACTTTAAAGAGAGAGAGGAGAGAGAGAGAGAGAGAGAAAGTGTGTGTGTGTGTGTGTGTGTGTGTGTGTGTGTGTGTGTGTAAGTGGTGGGGAGGGGCAGAGGGAGAGAGAGAGAATCTCAAATAGATTCCATGCTGAGCATAGAGTCCCACATGGGGCTGGATCCCACAACCCTGAGATGAAACCAAGAGTCAGAAAGCAACAGAATGGCATGGCTAAATTATGTGACTTACTTATTTCAGGAATATTACAGATGCAGATATATTTTAAGGAGGGATAATACTTCTCTTCCACAGTAAATCAGTTCTGGGATGGAAATTAAAAAATTAAGTGTTAGTAATGACATTTTATGATAAGCTCTGATTGTTTGTTAGGAGTTCCAAATAACCTTTAATATTTGATTTTGAGATCCCCTCAGATACTTCAGCTATCTCATTTTGAAAATCCACTTCTAGATTTTTCATGTTTATCTAATTGTTTATTATTTTTTCTAATTACTTTTGAGTTATTCAATCTCAATGAGCAAGCAGCATAACACCACTTGTTAAAATGAAATCTAAAGATTTTTTTATAACTGCACAAATTCCTGCTCTGCAAGCTGGTTTGTGATTTTTTTTTTAACACAAAATTGATGAGTGTTGTGTGACTGGTTTACATTTTGGTGAACTTAGAACACATATCTTCCAAACAAGCCAAGGCTAATGGTTTGCCAAGCTGTTGATTTGGCCTAGAAGGTTTATAAGTTCCATCAACTTCAGTAAACAAGTATGCTGGTTACTGCTGCTTAGATACAATTTTAGGATTTTTACACAAATGCTGCCAGAATGTTTTTTTCTAAGCTATCAACATAGCAGGGTAATACTTAACATTTATGGAGATAACTGAACCTCAGAATTGGAGAGGAACATTAATTTTCCACTCTATAGCACTTTTATTATTTCCTTTTACATACATTATTTCAGATGTTCATAATTACTCTAGGATATTAAGCTAGTTTATTACTGTTCTGAGATTTTAGTTTAATTAATTCATATGTCCAACCTATTATTTATTTAGCAGATGTGTTACAAAATTCTTACATGTGCCTGGGAACTAGGAATGCAAAAATGAGAGCAACAAAATAGTAATAACATATTTTTTTAAGGAGTAAAAAAAGTCCCCTACCCAGAATAATTTTTGCAGCTTAATGAGAGAGACATATAGGTAACTAAACAATTTCATATTTGATTAAGAAAAAGTGTATCAAATGATGAGAAAGCATCTTTAAAAACCTGGGAGCAAGGGAATCACGATGCCATCCTTTAGGAGGCAAAATCTAGCTGAGTCTTGAAGTACCAATATCTTTAAATGTTAGTCCTCTTCCATTATTTTGTTTTTCTCTTTTGGGAACTTCAATATTTTATATATGGCATTATTTTTACCTTCACTTTTGTTTGTAATTCATGCTGAGCTATTTGGCCACAATTTTTATTTTGCTCCATGGCAATAATATTATTGTGAGTTTTATTTCCTGTGAAATGGTACTTTTTTTTATTTCCTCCTTTAGCCATCTTTTACTTTTATGTATGTGTTATTGCAAGTCTTCTTTTTTTTTTATTATTCATCATTCAAATATTTCTTTCCAATACAATCTCTGTCCCATTGCTATTGATGTTCTCTCTGGGTTGATGTGACAGAGAAAAAGATAAAAATGTCCAGCCCTTTCTTTTCTGCCTCCACAGAAACAGATTATTTTACTTGTATGCTGTCTCCAGAATGTTTAATTTAGTTTACCCTAATTTTGTTTGTTGGGCAAATTCAACTGGAGAGGAAGAAAATGGCTCTATCTCCTGAGCGATCACCCTAGATAGAATTACTGCAAACAAGGAGAATGGGTTCTCCTAGGCATATTCTTCATCTGATATCATTTCCTGAATTTTGCAATTCTAGGTGATCCTGTCCTGTAGTTTCTTGCCCATTGCTTACAAGTCCTACTTTCCACATAACAGAACACAATTCAGCCAAGTTCTTTGCCATGTCATGACAAGGATTCCTCCAGTTTCCAATAGCATGCTTCTAATTTCCATCTCTTCCCTCACACATACCACATTTAATGTCCCTGTTAGTATCAACGGTCTCTTCAATTTAATCTAGGTTCTTTCTACGATGTATTCGAGATTCTCTGTCTCTTTTGTTTACTCAATTTCAAAACCATTTATACTACTTGATGTATTTGTTGCAAAAACACGTTATTTCCCAGTACCAAAATCTGTATTAGTTTTAGCTGCTGTAACAGTGTACCATAATCCGGGTGGCTTAAAACAATGGAACTTATTCTCTCACATTCAGGAATTTTATAGTAAGAAAATGAGAAACCATTACCAGTAGTTGCCAATGGGGATGATAAAAGAGAATCAGGTCAGGAGGTATGTTGGTTTTATACATTTTACTATATTTTGATTTTTGTCTGTATGTGCATGAATTTCTTTTGCATTCTATAGGTTGAAAACAAAATAAAATTGGAAAATTACATAAATCCAGTGACAGCCAAAAACAAACCCAAATGTACAGAAAATCAAATCATAACTTGTATTTAGTTATGCATACTATTTAATGACAGTAGTTGAGATGTATTAAGTTGATGAGACCGGAGTGTAAGAAGCAAGTTTTCAGGAAAGAAGAATGAGAAGACAAGAGGAAAATGCTTCTAGGCATATTTAATTGCCTCGGTACCCACTTCATGAGAGATCCCCAAAAACCCTCTGATATATAGTATTTCACAAAGAGAAGACATTATGTCTCCATATAAATTTATGTCCCAATTGAAAATAATGTATTCAGATTATAACTGAGCCAACCCACTCTGGCATTCCTCCTTGAGAGTCTATGGACTGAGTTGGAAAGGCAGTGAGATTTATAGATAGTCTTTAGACTTAAACACTCTTTTCTCCTTGGGTTATTGTGTTATTATAGTGTTATATACTTTCTATTGTGTACTGATAAAATACAGTTTGCTGAATATTGAAATGAAGATGACATTTTCTAAGGTACATCTTTAAAAAAAATAATGGAACAGCACAATAATCTGGATTTGACCATTCATCCATTTACTTTTTTAATAAATACTTATCCATCATTTAAAAACATAACTTGTAAAGTTATGGAGGGAATGGCAGTCACTGTGTTAGGAATTGAGAGTGCAAATGTGAAACATGCCCTCCTTGCATTTAAAAAATGTCAGCATCAGAGGAGACATAAGGCAATATGATAAAAGTGATACATGCAAAAGAAGACCCTTGGTCTTCCTGGACTTTAGTCACAAAGGCAAAGAAAGTAAATATAAGGATTCCAATATTACCCAATATTTGCAGGAGATAAACCTAAACAGTTTGAAGGATTTGTGTTCTCATATGAGGCAGAATTAGTCATTTCTATTTAGTATCCCATAGTAATTTTTTCAAAGCTCTTATATAGCCATCATACTTGGTTTAAAGTATTTTGTTTTATTGTCCTCATCTGGTTGTTTGTAAACACACAGGGAAAATGGAATCTTGTTTTATGCAGTAGTGATTACCCTCTGTTCATCAATGTTACTTACAGTGATCAGTTTCTTTCCTGTTAGGATTTTTAAATCTTAAAATTTACAAGTAGATGATACTTATTTTTAAGGTAACAATTAAATGAAACTATGATTGTAATATTAATTGTTTTGATAAAAATTAGTTAATTTTCATAAATCAATAAACTTCCAATTACAATAACATTAATAGAAGATATAATTTTTACTTGTTACACAAACTATTGCTTAACTGGAACACAAATTCCACAATATTTAAGCTTCAGAAAACATTTGATACCTTATTGTGATGTAAGTGGTAAAATGAAAGCTCTGTTGATATCTGGTAAAATCAAGAGGGCTTTGAATGTTCTAACCAGAAGTTTCTGTCTCCACTCTGCTATCACGGATAGGGTCTCCAGCCAAAAAGCTCTTTAACAAAGGGACCAGGTACAGTCCTTGATTACTCCTAAGTAGCTGGTTTCAGTTTGCTGTCAGCCTGTGGAATTATCCAAATGATCCCATTACACCCTCCCTTAGGAAACAGAGGGCACTTCCCACAGCCCGAGGTATCCCCCTTAGGATTCAGTGTCCTCCCCCAGGCTGTGAATGTGATGAATAAATTATTGTCAATTTAATTTGTCCAGTGTCAGGTGCTGTATGTTGGGCTGTCCTTCCCTTACTGCCAGGGTGAAAAGAAAATGATTAAAATACTCTTAACAAGTCAAGTATTATAGTCAATCTCTGCCTTACTGAGGAAGATGGTAGGTGAAGTTTTACCCTGGGTAAGAGGCAACGAAGAGGTACCTTGTCAAAGAATTTAAAAACAATAGTAAAACTAACCAAAAATGGGCTTGTTTTTGTCGTTGTTGTTTTGTTGTGTTGTTTAATTATCATCAAGTACTGGTAGTGTTTGTGATAAAATTCTCCTCTGATGGGATGGGCTGTCCTCTTCCCCACCCTCCCACCATTGGCTGGAAGAGCTAATGCCTTGTATGCTTATCATCTGATCACTACAGATCTCTAGTAAAGGCAAAATCATCATGGTAGAATGTGACGGTGTTGGAGGATTTGTTTCTAGTAGAAAAACCTGAAAATCTTCAGGGATATAGATAACATATTAGTGTCCATAGAAATGCCACTGATTGTTGTGGGAAGAATTACAGGTGTTTAAGTGAAAATCATGTTCTAGGTGAAATTCACGGTTAAAAACAGAATACAGGCTCCATGGCAAATATTATCCAGGAAGTCCTCCAAAAGTTTGGAAGGAGAAATCTATATATATTACCACATGAACATCATCCAAAACCAACAAATAAGCCACTGATGAACGAATTTGAAAGCAAATATACCTAAAATGAAAACTATGCAAATGCCTTTGAAAGATAGAAAGATAGGGGCACCTGGGTGGCTCAGTCAGTTAAGCATCTGCCTTCGGCTCAGGTCATGATCCCAGGGTCATGGGATCGAGCTCTGCATCGGGCTCCCTGCTCAGCAGGGAGTCGGCTTCACCCTCTTCCTCTGCTGCTCCCCCTGCTTGTGTGCTTGCTCTCTCTGTCAAATAAATAAATAAAATCTTTTTTAAAAAAAGTTAGAAAGATAAATGTTTTCCCTGACCTATCCAAATGCAACCATTAACTTTAAAAGCGTTTTGCGTCCAAAATATGGAGTACAAATCCCACCTTCACTATATGTCAGTTGATCATTAGGAAAATGAGAAAACTAACACTGAACAGTTACTTCAAAGAAGAGAGATGTTTGATATAAAACAGCTGGTGGTCCCTGGTGCTTGCTAAGGTTAGTAAAATGCAGTAATCAGCAAATTCCTTAAGGGACAGCATTACCTAAGTGCAGGTGTGCTGGAGAGCATCCACTGGCAAACAAATAAAAACAAACAAACAAAAATCATGGAAAATATTGCGGGGTAGTGGGACGGGAAAGAGAATATTTGTGTGATCACTGTGGAGACTCTGAAAAGTAGTAGTAAGAGCAGTCTTTAAATTCCTCAGAGATGATGACAGTAGAGGTGATTGACTGCCCAGCCCTGAATGACTATTGCCCTATGAAAGGTAAAGGGGGAAGCCAAACACAGGTTAGAAGTCTAGGAAAATATTCTTTTTTTTTTTTTTAAAGATTTTATTTATTTATTTGACAGAGATAGAGACAGCCAGCGAGAGTGGGAACACAAGCAGGGGGAGTGGGAGAGGAAGAAGCAGGCTCATAGCAGAGGAGCCTGATGTGGGGCTCGATCCCTTAACGCCGGGATCACGCCCTGAGCCGAAGGCAGATGCTTAACCGCTGTGCCACCCAGGCGCCCCATAGGAAAATATTCTAACTGGTAAATAAAGAGGGTCTGATCTACTCTAAGTACAGTGAGAATACTATGAAGGGGCAAATCTGAAACTCATTTTGTCTGTAACTGTGACTGAATCTGGTGACAGTTCAGAACAAAGTTTGAGGGAAGAGGCTAGTATGTGTTGTGTTGTTATGAGTAAGGGAGACAAGAATATAAAATGTTTTAAAATTCCCTGCTAATGAACTGAAAGTAATATGAGGCATGGCTGGCGAGAGAAATTATTGTTATCAGAGGAGAGATCTTATACATTTGGCTTATTATAGATTTAAGAGATTTCATAAGGAGAAACATAATATCCTCAAAATAAGAAGTTGAGACTAAGTCCAAGTTCCACTAAAAAATAAATAAATAAAGTGGTAGCCTAGGCCAGTTAAGAAGGACTATATATAATCAATCTCTGCAAGACTCGTTTAACTGCCAGGTTGCACATTTAAATGTTATTGCCATTTTACACATGGGTTAAATTAACTTAAATTAGTTGGCAATTAGTGTAATAAGAATAAAATTTTCAATTAATTTTCCATATTTAAAACAAACAAATAGGAAGCTGAAAACTTATGTCTGGCAGCTTTGCAACAAGAAGCAAGTTGCTGGGAGGAGATAAGGAAATCAAGGCAGGAATGAGAAATTTTGGCTAAAAGAAGGTTTGGAGCAGATGTCTCAGTGTGTCTTCAAAATGGGAGAAGAATAAAATAATATGAGGAAAAGTATGACTTTCCATAAAATATTCCAGTGACATATGGTAGAGATAAATAGAGAATAAAATACTAAATGGATGAATCAATTAATAAAATGGCTGTCCATTCTGAATTGATTGACTAAGTATCTTGCAAGAATTAGATCAATAGATTTTATAGCTCTATTTAATGAACTAACTCCAAGAAATGAAAAGAAGGAAAGGAAATAGGATGCCTGGTAAAGCACCGTGAATACTGAAATGATTTATTCACTTTTACAAGTTTTTCTTGAGCTCGAACTCAAGTGTTAAGGCTATTTACTACTATTTGGATATAGAGGGAAATTATTATAGCATGCCTTCAAAGCCCACTCAGAGTGTGCAAGAAACCTTTAATTATTTAAGATCCATTCATCATTTCGGTGTTGGGAGGGGCATATAGTGCAAAGGAAGATCTTAACTTCACCACAAAGGAGGAAGAGGGGAGACATAATTAAGGGTGGGGGCAGAGTTGGCATTTAAATAAGATACCAAGGAGAACATGGAAGAAACGTGGTTGATTTATATAGAAAATTTTCTGAGGCAGTATTTTCACTGCAAAACATTATTTCTTGAAGATAGCATATAGAAGGAGAGAGTATTTAAAAATATAACAAAACATTTAAAGGGAGTATCATAGTAGAAATATACAAAACACAAGTGATAAATTTACATAGTATGTGGATCTGTGTGTGCCTCTATATTTTATAGGGATATATGCAATTGATATGCACATTAAAATATATAATATAAATGTGTATCCATGCATATGTTTGTATAAGAACATTTATTTATTTATTTTTAAAGATTTTATTTATTTGACAGAGACAGCCAGCGATAGAGGGAACACAAGCAGGGGGAGTGGGAGAGGAAGAAGCAGGCTCCTAGTGGAGGAGCCTGATGTGGGCTCGATCCCATAACTCCGGGATCATGCCCTGAGCCGAAGGCAGACGCTCAACTGCTGTGCCACCCAGGTGCCCTGTATAAGAACATTTAAATAGCATTATCTGCATATATATTGTATCTATATATACTCAACTATAGAGTCTGTAAGCAGAGTATTTCCAGAACTTAATTGTGACAAATTGACTGTCAATTAAGCCATCCACAAAGGATGGATACATGGGCCATTTCATGAGAACTAAAATATCAAATAAGTATGAACTGTTATAGTAAGTACAAACAAATATAAATTGTTACGATAGTAGAAAATGTACATTGTTTGGAATTACATATTTGCTAAAAAATATCATCAGCAGGGTTGACTTCATGAAATGAGACCAGTGTCACAGAGGAAGGGCCATGCTTAGGGTTTGATGCTTTGTGGCTGTTGTTTTGAAATTATTCATAATTTAATCTTTTAATATAATGAAGTCCAACGGGACAGTTGATTCTCACCTGCCTCCTTCCTGGCTCTACCCAACAGCAGGCACATCTCCCTGCACTGGTGGGTTCTTGGACACAGTGTAGGGAAGGTCACTGCACGTTCTGAGCACCCACTTATCCACAGGTTAGGACCCGGGGTGCCTGTGAGGGTCTGCACTTGACACAAATGTCCCTGTGCCTGAGGGTGTGAAAGAATTAAGTAGTAAGTACGAAACATCAGTAAAGGTCAAGAAAGAAAGTACTTTTTTTCTTCCATTTAAAAAAGGGTCCTGGTATTTTATTTTGCACCTGATTTCACAATTCTATGCCTGGCGCTGGCCACTAGTATGCCCCCCTCTCCTGATAATAAAAAGTGACTTTTATTTTCTTCTCCCTGGATGCCAGCCTCCCGTGAACTGCTCATCCATGCAAGGGGCTGGCCATCCAGGTATCACCACAGTTTCGTTTCAGTGTCTGAAGCAGCTGTTCTCTCATACTACCCAAATCCCTTTCAGATGTTTACATTGCTGTTTTCAATGGAAATTGGGGAGCTGGTGGTGCTTACTCCCACTTAACTGTTTTAACCTATGCTTAAGGTACCAGGAGTTGAAAAGAAAAAAGGGCAGAGGGAAAGGGGGAATCAACCTCACTACTTTCCTGAAAAGATGAGACCAGGACTGACATGCCATTCTAAAATTCCAGTTTTCAGAGCTAGGGAGACGTTCTTTGTAAAAAGCCATGCGGAATCTGAGAAATGAGCAAAAACAAATATGAAGAAGCTGAGACTACAGCGTACTCTTTCATTTTCTTTTTAAATTATATTATGTTAGTCACCCTACAGTACATCCCTGGTTTTTGATGTAAAGTTCGATGATTCATTAATTGCGTGTAAAACCCAGTGCACCATGCAATACATGCCCTCCTTACTACCCATCACCAGCCTATCCCATTCCCCCATTCCCCTCCCCTCTGAAGCCCTCAGTTTGTTTCCTCAGAGTCCATAGTCTCTCATGCTTCATTCCCCCTTCTGATTACCCCCCTTTCTTTATCCCTTTCTTCCCCTACCGATCTTCCTAGTTCTTATGTTCCATAGATGAGAGAAATCATATGATAATTGTCTTTCTCTGCTTGACTTATTTCAGTTAGCATTATCTCCTCCAGTGCCGTCCATGTTGCAGCAAATGTTGGGAACTCATTCTTTTAGATAGCTGAGNGGAACTCATTCTTTTAGATAGCTGAGTAATATTCCATTGTATATATGGACCACAACTTCTTAATCCAGTCATCTGTTGAAGGGCATCT